>NW_007734784.1:39135-44334 GCF_000696425.1 Galeopterus variegatus
TGTTCACCCCACCACCCTGGCTAACCACCCACACGATTCTCTCCTAAAGCCCCACTTCCTTGTGCTTTTATTTCAACTTTGCCAAGCCTATAACAAATCTGCCCCCTCCACTCCTATACCTCACAGAAATGTTATACTTTCCACACCACCCATCCAATCCCAGCAGACAACCACATCTTCAAGAGGCAAGAGGACAAGAGAGGGACTGACTTCTAACTTCTTACCCACCAACCAATCTACATTCACACCAACCACCATCTCTTCTCTGCAAGGAATGCCAGGAATGCCAGCGCTCTTGACCCTCACCCCGGCTGCATTTTTCTAGCTTCTTGGTTTTTCGTTTTCTCTCTGTATACTGTATCTCTGAATCCTCCCTGTTATCCTTGACCCTGACATACATAAATGCTTGGGCTTCTCCTATTCTTTAAAAATGACATTTCAGCAGCAGGTTCTTCTCTGGCACTGTCCAGTTGTGTTTCAATCACATTTAAAATTTTCAATAGTTCTGTCTTCACTCACTCTCAACACGTCTGTACTTCCCACTGCAGAACTTCAACCTGCTACAATCTGGATTCTGTCTCCAACCCTCTTCCCAAAACCGCTCTCACGGCAGACACCAATAATCTCCTAATCACTAAATCCAAAAGATATTTTCCTTTTTTTTTCTTTTTTGTTTTTTTTTGTCTTTTTTGTGACCACCGCGCTCAGCCAGTGAGCGCACCGGCCATCCCTATATAGGATCCAAACCTGCGGCGGGAGTGCTACTGCGCTCCCAGCGCTGCACTCTCCCGAGTGCGCCACGGGGTCAGCCCCAACAGATATTTTTCAATCTTTATCTTACTTTAAGAAGGAAGATGGTGTGGTGCTTGGGCTCTGTATCAGGACACCTGGGGTCGAGTCCTGGCTGTTCCAGTTACTAGTGTGTGATCGTAGGCAAGTGCCTTACTACCCCGTGCCTCAGTTTCCTCATCTGTGATTATGCAAATGTCCACTGCTCTGTATCAGGACACCTGGGGTCGAGTCCTGGCTGTTCCAGTTACTAGTGTGTGATCTTAGGCAAGTGCCTTACTACCCCGTGCCTCAGTTTCCTCATCTGTGATTATGCAAATGTCCACCTCATTGGAATTTTTTTCAGATTAAGGAGCTAATTAACTACTTAGAACAATGTGTGGCACATAATATGTTCTCAATAAATGTTCACTATAATTATTATTAATATGTGGCCATTCTTCTACAATTGCCAATGTTCATAGCTTTTTCCTTTCTGGATCTGTACTCAGTTTAGGCTTAGATGACGCTTCACTGTCCTGGTTTTTCTCATATGTGTAAGACTATTCTACCATAGGTTTGGCATCACTCCTCCTTCTCCATCTGCCCTTCACGTGTGGGTCTTGTCTGCTCATCTTTCTATCGCACATAATCTCCTTTCACTGGCTGCCAATTCACTGATAACAATCAAGCCCAGCTCTCCAACCTAGACCTTTCATCTGAACATCGATCACACTTACCCAGCTCACAGGTCTGTATTTCCACCTAGATATTACATCAATGCCTCAAATGCAACCTGTATGCAACAGATCTGAGCAGCTTCTCTCTGAAAAGACTTCTCCCTCATTGCCCAATGGGCCATCCTTCCTAAAATATGGAACTCAATGGGTGGCACTAGGACCCATCCAGTCATCTGAGACGAAGATCTGGGCATCTGCTGGGCTTCTCATTTTGCCTCATTCCTCATCTTTGTTTTCTTTTTGATTCTACCTTATTAACATTTCTCAAGTCTGCCCATATCTTTCCATCTCTGCTATTGGTATGAACCCCAGAAGCTGCCTATTTTGTAGGTCAGAACTGGTTGGACACTACTGCCACTGCTCTAGTTCAAACCACTGTTGTTTTTCACCTCTACCACCTCTGTGACCTCCAGAATGGACCCTCTCCCTCCTGTCTTCTACTCTTCTATTCAAGCCTGTGGATGGAATGTAAAGAACATATGATGGGTGATGAGACCAACAAGAAAACCTCCATGTGAAATCTTTCTGTGTGTTCAAAGGTCACTGTTCAGGTCAGTGTGTTCAAAGGTCACTGTTATCAGTGGGGCCCAGAGCTGTAACCCGTGAACCAGAAATTAGGGGAGAGGGTGGTGATGGCTGTGAAGAGGCAGCTTCCTTGGGTGGTAAGGTCAACCATGAAACAGCACATGGCTGCCTGGGAATTATGCAAAGTGTCTCAGGATGACAGTCACACCAAACATAGAGTAACTTCACCAGCATGCAAACTACTCTGAAAAAGTAGTTTCCTAAGATAGCACGGTCCTTCAGAAGGCCTTAAACAAAATTGTGCAGGAGGTTGGGGGAAAGCTTGCAAAAATAAAAGTGTGATAACTGCCTCATCTTGCAGAAGGGGAAGAAAACAGAAGGCCTTTCTATAAAGAATCATATGTCTAATTATATATTTTTAAATAATTCAAAGGAAACCAAAAGCAAAGACCAGAGGAAAAATTCAAAGAAAATAGAACATACACAGTAAATGCATTTAAAAGAAATTGCATGAAGGCATTCAAGCTGTATAATATAAACAATTGCAAGAAAAATATTTTTGTTGTGACAATAAACATAAATGGATTAAAATAGAGAAAAGCTCTTGGACTGTCTAAATTATTGAAGTCTAATTGTATGCTATAAGATAAGCATCTAAAACAGCATGAATCAGTTATCTTAAAAATAACAAGCTGAACAAGACATAATAAGGAAATGCAAATAAACAGAAAACAGTTGTTGCAAAAATAATGTAAAAGCATTGAAGTACGATTTTAACCAAAAGAAAAATAAAACCATTCAGTAGACTAAAATGGTCAATTAAAAAAATACAAGTCAACAAACGAGGGTGGGGGGGCGGGGAAGAAGTCACAACAATCACGATTCCTTGAACTTGTTAAGACAAGTGAACAGATATGACATTGATGGGTGGGAGGGGGCAGAGGGAGGGAGAGGGAGGAATCAGTTAAGGGACATGAAAATCAACTACACTGTATATTGATAAAATAAAAATTTTTTTAAAAATATGAGTCAAGAGACTTAAAAGGAAAAAACAAAAAAAACACCAAACAATATTTGAGACTTTAAGCCTTGTCTTAGACTCTAACCAATCAGGAAAAAGCAAAGATATCCAGAGCAAAGATATCAAACATGAAAAAGCAAAAATATCAAGAGTGTATATAATATAAATAATAATGTATTTACTAGACAAATGATAATGAATATGAAGAGAAAACAGAACTTCTGTTCAAATGCTCATGAATTTACAAAAAGATTATATACTAGGCCATAGCATAAGTTCAATAAATACCTCAAGAAAGAAATTAGGTTTGGGTCTATATTTTAACCAAATTCACTAAAATAGAAACTAATGACAAAGTCTAAAAAATTAATTTCTTAAAAGTTATACAATACCTCCTTACTAATTGAAGTGTCAAAGTATGATTTGTATGTTCACAGAAGTCTGAAACAAAATTAAAAGTCTAATGACAACCTGAGAACAATATTTATAATATAATTGCTAGCTAGTAGAAAAATATCCTTTTTTGTATGTAAAGAACCCTTGAGAATCAACAAAAGGAAGGAATAAACCCTCTAAAAGAAAAATTAGCAAATGACTGCAGCAGGTAATACACAATACATGAAGTAGCAATGGTAATACACAATACATAAAGTACATGAAGTAGGAATACACACAATACATGAAGTAGGAACGGTAATAATCTATGAAAGCAGTTATCTTTAAATGACACTGAAGATGTCAGAACGTGCCCCAGAAGACACCTAGAGCCTTGGGTGGAGATATATCACCCTATTAACATGCTTCTGATGTGAGGGTCCTGGTCACATGAAGCCCCCACCTAGTGCCTAGCCAGCTCCAGTTCCTGGGGACAGACACCACAGGGGACAGGGTGATTCCAGGACATTCTGAGATGGATACACCTGTCCATGTGTTCTGAGGAGAGGGAGAATGGTCATCCTTGAGCCAAACATACACATAAGGAAACTCAAACCAAGGCCCTTGAGGAATGACAGTCAGGAAATGGGAGAAGAGTCATAAGAATGAGTAAAGAGGCCTGGAGGCTACCTCTAGTGCTGTCTTTAGGGGGCAGGGAAGGTGGGATAGATAGGACAGGGGACTAAAGCGGGCCATGCCTACCCAGTGGTGCTCCATGTCAATATATGGAGACGGAAACCCCGAGTGCAGGGACCCAAGCAGAAGGCCTTGGCTGGGAATCCCAACTTCTATGTAGAACATTCTTCGACCCCAAGGCTGCCATGTGAATCTATTGTCAACTGCAGATGCTCCAGCCCCAAGAGCCTCATTAGAGACCTCCTGGTGGAAACCCCGAGTGCAGGGACCCAAGCAGAAGGCCTTGGCTGGGAATCCCAACTTCTATGTAGAACATTCCTCGACCCCAAGGCTGCTATGTGAATCTATTGTCAACTGCAGATGCTCCAGCCCCAAGAGCCTCATTAGAGACCTCCTGGTGCAGGTGTTGGGGAGACAGGGCTTGCACAGAAAGGTACTGGGCAAAGTCAGGAAGTAATTTCCCAAGAAAGGCTCAGAGATGATTCATCTTCAATCCCTCAAAAAAGTGGGGTCGTGTGCATATTTGGGGGAGGGTGTGGATATGTTAGGCCGTGATTTAAGGGACCTGGTGTTTCATGCTTACCTTTTGTAGTCCTTGAGCAGAGAATCCGCGAAGCAAAAATTTCAAAAGGCTGAAAACATTTTCTTAAAGGATGAGAGAAAAATGTTGGCTCATCAGAACTCCTCTTAGGAAGAGAAAGATACATATTTTCATGGGGAGGGATTGCTTAGGGTAAAATCAAAGGGACTCTCTTTCCCACACCAGCCCAAGGAGGCCTGTATAAGACAAGGAGAAGGATTTGCTGCTTAGAGGAGAGGGGTGCGGTGGATGAGAGAGGAGATGGGGTAGAATTCCAAGGGTGATAGCATGGGCCCCGCACTCTGATGAACCCTCCTGAATTGTGAGTGAAGTTACTGAACCTACAGAGCCCTGGACGCCCGGGGGAATTCCTGGGAAAGGAACTGAGTTTCACATCCAGTTAAATAAAAGTCAGGTAAGTCCTTAACTTCAGGGGTTAGCAATTAGAAGTGCTAAACAAAAGGTCATTTTACCTAGGCAGGTGATGGAAAGTA
>NW_007734784.1:44721-53518 GCF_000696425.1 Galeopterus variegatus
GGGTTAGCAATTAGAAGTGCTAAACAAAAGGTCATTTTACCTAGGCAGGTGATGGAAAGTAAACCAAGCAGGTGGCTGCAGAATTAATAAAAGTTCTTTTTTGTTGTTGTTTTGTTTTTTTTTAATCTTGGGACAGAAAAGTTCGGAATCATTAAAAATATGAAATAAAATTAATATCACCTGGAAAGGGTCAGCGATCTAAAGCACACGACTGAACAGGCATTTAATAAGCCCCTGCCCTCCTGTGGAGAGGTAGGTGGGAGGGGACAGGTGGCCAAGGGACATTCTCACCTCAGGTCCTGCCAAAGGCCTGGTGCCAGGAAGCCCACTAAGAAGGAAGATGAAATTTCTGCATTTACTGCAGAGATAAAAGTCAATTTTAGGACTGTAAAATATGACTTTAATTAATTAATATGTAACCATCAGGTTTGAAGCCCAGCAATGCTGAAACCAAAATTGTATTCAGTTCACAGAATCATACGTGGAAGGCCAGAGCTTGAGGTCTGGTGAATTTAAAATCCCACTTTACTAGTGTCTTTGAGTTTCCTGAATTCCCTTTCCTCGCCACCATACCTATGAGTACATGTGTGAGTGTGTTGTCAGTCTGGGGGTATGTGGGTGCTTGTGCATCTGTGTGTACTCTGCTTTGTCTATGGCCATGTGAGTATCCATTGTGGCTGTGTGTTTGTGTATGTGTGCCTGAGACACGTGTGTTTTCCAAACTGCTGCTCTCAGCAGAGGAAATGATGCCGTAGCAGCCTACAAGTTGGAAATCAGAAAATTCTCTGAGGAGTCTTCTTATCACAAGGATGGCACAGAGTGTACCGAGGACAGGCTAAACAACAGTGGATATTTCTTTACAGAATGACCTTCTACTTTTTCTCTTTTTCCCTCCTTCTTTCTTTCCTTCCTTCCTTCCGTACAACAATCTCTGAGGCCCACTGCAAGCCTGACATGATGCTACATATATGTTATCTAATTTAATCCATGAAAACACCCTTCATTGTACTTATTACCCTCTCCATTTTACAAGGGAGAGAACTGTGGTTCCCAGTGATGACAGGAAACAGCTGCTTATCACAGGGATGGCAGAGTGTACCAAGGACAGGCTAAACAACAGTGGATATCTCTTTACAGAATGACCTTCTACTTTTTCTCTTTTTCCCTCCTTCTTTCTTTCCTTCCTTCTGTACAACAATCTCTGAGGCCCACTGCAAGCCTGACATGATGCTACATATATGTTATCTAATTTAATCCATGAAAACACCCTTCATTGTACCTATTACCCTCTCCATTTTACAAGGGAGAGAACTGTGGTTCCCAGTGATGACAGGAAACAGCTAACATCACACAGCTAGCGAGTGGAAGATTCTCAGAAACAGCAAACTATTTTCCCGAAAGATGGGGGGCGGGGGAGCACTGAGCTTGGAGCCAGAGGACCTGGCAGGACAATAGGGGCTCCAATTTACCAGTAACATCCCCTACTCTAGAAGATAGGACACATTTCTACCTAATACAGGATTTATCACACAGATAAATGAGAGGCATAGGACTCATGCCTCTCATAAGGCTGGGGGTGCTCAAAAATATCCTCTTTTTCCCCCTACATCCCATCATAGAGTGTGGCAAATAGCGAGACTGTCCCTTTCCTGGGTCGGTTTTCCTGCCCATCATTTTTCAGCCTGTGACCTTGTGCTTTACCCATTTGCATCGGGCCCTAGATAGAGGGTTTCTAATTGGAACCTTAAAACCTCACTGGGGGTGTCTAGAGCTTAGACAGACACTTAGAGAGACACTTGATGTTTATATCCAATGATACAGTGGGGACAGTCTAGGGACCGGGGCATCTGGGATCTGGTCCCAGTTGTGCCAGCGATTTGCTGTGTGCTCTTGGACTTCACTGTCCATCTCTGGACCTCAGCCTCATCCCCTACATCAGAGTTCAGCAAACTATGGCCTGAGAGCCAAATCCAGCTCACCCCCTATTTCCGTACATAAAGTTTTACTGAAACACAGCTACATTCACTCATTTACATACTGTCTATGGCTGCTTTCACGGAACAACAGCAGAACTGAGTAATTAAAACAGAGACTGCATGGCCTGCAAAGACTAAAATATTTTCTGTCTAGCCCTTTACAGAAAATCTCTGCCTGATCTACAAAATGAGGATGAACCAAAGCCACCTGTGCCAGTACTTAATCTGTAAATCTCTATGGATAGGGAGACTGTGTAATTTATCATCCAAACTGGGGCACTGGGCATTGCGAAGCAGATGCTGTTGACAATTTCACCAAGACAACAGGAGCAAACCAGGGCCACCCCAGGCAAACTGGGATGCAGGGCCACGTATCTCTAGAGTTATCTCTATAGTAAGGTGGTCAAGTGACAAAAAGAGACTCAAGATCAAACTCAGAGGGGAGACAGTAAATTAAACACCGATAAACAGGTTCTTCCTGACTCGGAACCCCCACTTGGCTAATTGTGACTATTCTAGAAGGGGATATACCATGCAGCTTTTCCAAAATGCTGTGACCTTGGCCACATCATCCTTCACCACAGAGCATCTCAGGGAACGAATGTCCCACAGAACACACTCTCCAAGTCACGCAGTATGGATTCTTCCCAAGATGCACAGGTAGGATCTTCTCCCTTCCTTCACAAAACCTTGCAGGTGAAGAATGCAGGGCTGTATCCTTCAGGAAATTCTGAAACCCAAAAAGCTCTGAAAACAAGGTATTTCACCGAAGTGTTACGTAATTTGGTGGTGAAACCTGAACTCAGCTGAGCTGCCCTGATACAATGTATGGTTTTTATCTATCCCACATCTCGTGAACATATGTGAGTTTTGCTGTAGGAAGACTAGTATATTTGACTATGGGGTGCTGCCTCAGAGCCTACTGGGGGTGTTATAAAACATACAATATATGTAAATATATTACTCATTAAATTCCAAAAATTCTGAATTCTGAAACATATCTGACACCATGAGTTTCAGATAAAGGTTTGTGGATCTGATACTAGTTAAAACATACTGCACAAAAGGGAAAGACACACAGAAACAATGAGGCCGAAGGTACATTATTTGTCTCAAAGAATCTAGGATAAAACCCCTCACACTGTTAAAAACAAGGACTCTCCTGCTAGCCACTTCTACTGATCAGTTATGCTATTCTAAAGAAGGGAGAGGGGCTTAACCTGACCCAAAATGACACAGCCCGCACTGACCGTTATGGGGCCAGGTGTGGCCCAGCTCACACCTGCATTGCTGATGCTGGGCCCTGGCCTGGCTCAGACAGGATGCTTGCTCACTGATTGACAAATGGACATATAAACTGAGTGAGCAGCTGAGCTACAGTCTGCAAAGACGTTGATATAACCACTCAACCATCCTCACCGAAGTTAGAATGTGTTCTTTCTCTTTCTCTCTTCTCTTTCAGGCTCCTCTTTCCTCTCTGCGCTCTTCTTAACTTTCCTTACTTTCTGCCTCTGCACCTTTGCCACCCCATGGATGGGCAAAGGAGGTGAAAATGGGGGAAAACCAAAAGAAATGTGCTCACGAACATGACTACTCAGGCCCCTCTCCCAAGGTGTTTGCAGCTCTCTGGGGTCTTGGGAGTAACTTTTGCTGTTTGACAGTCCCTGCTGCAAATATGTTGTCTTATTATCCACTCCTTTAAGTCTCCTGGCAAAGTAATCCAACATGCAAACCTTAAGAAAATCCTCAGACCCAGATCCAGAGGCTACAAGAGGCAGCTGCATGATTCTCCAGCGATGGAGTGTGAGAATCAGCAGAAACAGCACACCACAAAGGGCGAAGGCCAGGTCCCTTCTGAGAGCCTAGCTTTGGAGTAACACTCTTCATCCACCCCCCACTCCCCACAACCTCCAGGAGTGGCTGAGCCTTTTAAGAACTCTACTAGCGGGAGTTGTGCAGCCAAGTGGTTCAGAGTCTCAGCCTATACTGTCTCGTATGGAAGTTCTTACCTCATGTGGCTACTGAAATGTGGCTAGTGAGACTGGGAATTTTTTCATTTTATTTAATTTTAATTCAAATTTAAAAACTGATAATCAATTTGGTGATTGGAAAACTATTAAGTATGTTTAGAACAACTTATGTATATGAATCTGCTTCTTCAACTGTACATTTTATGAAATCTAAATACAGATCACTATTTCCAGTGAAAATGTAGCATTCAAATTGAGACTTGCTGTAAGTGTAAAATATACACTGCATGGTGAAGATTTATAAAGAAAAAATGGCAAATATCTCTCTAATAATTGTTTACATTGATTACATGTTGAAGTGATAGTGTTTCGGAAATATGAGGCTAAGTAAAATATGTTATTAAAATAATTTCACTGGTTTCTTTTTACTTTTTCAATATAGCTACTAAAAATTTGTATATTACTCGCCTTACATTTATATTGAACTGTACAAGCTTAGAGTGTGGATGCACAAGCTTAGAGTGTGGATGCACAAGCTTAGAATTGGTATAAAACAAGGCTCTATCTCCATGTGAGCTCGAATTATCATTCACCATTTCTAAGCCTTAGTTTTCCCATCTATAAAATGGGTATGACAGCACTTGTCTCAAAGGATTATTTTGAAAATTAAACAAGTTAATGTATTTAAAATATTTTTTCCGTGCCTGCACAGAATATGATAAACACTCAAGGGAAGGTAGTTATCATCACTCTCATCAACTTACAATCACCACCACTGCCATCAACATCATCTCTACCCTATTTCTAGAAGAAATTTCAGGAAATGTATAACAAAGGACAATAAAATTATTCTATAAAGAAATCACAAGCCAGAAATGATAAAGTGAGAATATGTATAGCAAAAATCTAGGCTAAGTATTGAAAGTAATTGAGTATTAAATTCTAATTTGTAGTTGCCAAGGCAAAGGGGAAGTAAAGCTTGGATTGTCTCATTAAGGTAAACCCAGCAGGTGATCTCGACAGATAAATGTTTTCCTAACACTAAAATCTGAAATGACCATACCATGGATGTTGAACTGGAAGATTTCTAAGAAGTCCCTGGCCACTAATCTTGCCATCCTCAGGTCCATCTTCTGCTTCAGACACTAAAAAAATTACTCCAAAATATAGATCTGACTATGTCACTTTCTGTCTTAAAGTCTTTCAAGAGGTCAACAGAGATTAACTGCAAATGGGCAAAGAGCTCTCACTGGGATAATGAAAATGGCTTATGATGATGGCTGCACAACTCAGTAGGTTTACCAAAAATCATTGGATTGCACACTTAAAACATGTGGATTCTATGACCTGTAAATTTTAGCATAATAATGGTGTTTTTAAAAAGAACTTTCAATAGTCCCAGGCCAAGATGACCTGGAGCAGTACTCTAGACTACAGAAAAAATCCTCTCCTTGCCGGGCACTCAAAGACCCTCATGACCTACTTGCCACTTTAAAGCTTACCTCTTTGTATATCCTTTTTGCAACATACCCTTAAACAAAAAAGTTTCCAAACTCTGCCATAATCTGTCACTCACTCCACCAGCACATCACACACACTGTCCCTGACAACGTAAATGCCTTCCTCTACCTTTCCCAATAAATTTGTATTCATCCTTCATGACTCACCTACCCACCATCTCCTCTTAGAAGCCATTCTAACTGCCTTCCCCACCAAACCCCCTCCACCAGGGGTGAGCTCTGATGCATGAGCTCAGCTCTCTGAACCTCAAGGTTTCCTTCTACACAGTAGGGATAGGAGAGCACCTCCCTCATCAGGTGGATGGAAGCATTCAGTTTATAAAAGCCTCCAATGTCCATGTCCCTCCGGCATCCTGGGGAGCCACATGCATGCTGCTATATTGTAATTGTTTATTTACACATCAGTCTCCTCCTCCAGACCACGATCTCCAGGGAGGCAGAGGCCTTGTTGAATCATCCGCATCTGCGAGGCCTGGCTAGGAGGAGAAGCCCAGTAAACACAAGAGCTGAGTAAGTGAATGAATAAATGAAGTCTTTTCTAGACCTAACAAAGGCACCGATGGTAGTAGGTATATAGATTTATTACTACTTTTTAAAAATCAAACCACAGTCAAATGCCATACCTGATAGAAATGTGGCCAGAATGTGCTGATGGCGAGCTCTGCCTTCACCCAGCCCTCAGTGACGACCCCGGACACGTTCCAGACAGGGTTCCCCTGGGGTCCACCGTTCACCTTCACATAGACATTCAAGGCCCCTGGGCTGGACCTGTCACGGCTGGAGAAGTAGTAATGGAAATCGATGCAGTGTGTGTCGTTTTCCTTCAGGGTTGGCAGGAGAAGGTGGGCCTTCTGGCCAGAGGCTCTTCCAGAGCTGTTCACCATCATAAAGGATCCTGGAGACCCACAAAGGGGTTGGAAAGTAGAGACAAAGAGAGAGAAAGAAAAGCCTTCTGAAAATCAGTTGTACCCATAAACATGGTGGCCAGAGCTGTGGCCGGAGATCAAGTCACTCTAGCAGGGTCTGGTTGACCCTGAGGAAGCCACATATCCTCTCTGAGCCTGAGTATCCTCTTCTGTAATTGGGCTTAAAAACCTCTATTCAACAAGATGATTTTAAGAATTAAAAGATGGTAACATGGGGCTGGCCCATGGCTCACTCAGGAGAACGTGGTACTGATAACACCAAGGCCACGGTTTTGGATCCCTATATAGGGATGGCCGTTTAGCTCACTTGGGAGAGCGTGGTGCTGACAACACTAATTCAAGGGTTAAGATCCCCTTACTGGTCATGTTGTTTAAAAAATAAAAAAAATGGTGACATGTATGAAGTATTTTTATAAGGTAGTCTATAAGCATTTTTTAGAAGAAATATTATATCCAGAAGTTCCTGAAGGAAGCATGACATAAAAACCAAGGAATTTAGTTAACTGCAATCTCCACAGGTAAATGAGATAAAATAGAACATCATGCAAGCTTGGGCCATTTCAGTGGAGGCAGAAACTCTACAGTGCGGGAGATGCCATTGTTCCAACATACTCCACCTGGAGTCTTGCATTCAGTACAAAGAACCACAGATTAAAGGAGAACAAATAAAAGTAGAGTATATTCAGGTATGCAAGGAAGACCCTGATGAAATGTGAGAACCAACTGGAAGACATTCAGGTGGAACAAAGGCAAGTAACACTTGCTAAGTGCTTGGGCACCAGCATTGATGTGAGGTGCCTTACTTACATATGATTCAGTTCAACGTTCAGATTGACCCTGGGACATAGAGGATTTTTATTTTATTTAAAGATTGAGTGATTTGTCCTGGGACACTCAGACAGGGAGAGAGGAACCCAGATTCTCTCCAACTTCAAAGTCTATGCTATTATTACTATTTGCACAAAACATAAATACTATTTCCAAGCATTAAAAGGCTGCCTCATAGACAGGAAGCGAGCCTCTTTTGAGTTGCTTTGACAGATTAAATGGTTATTTCCAGTTCCACCCCTCCCTAGATCCATGTCCTTTGCCACTGGATCTGCAGTTCCACCCAGCAGAAGCAGAGGGTATGTCCTCATCTCTCCACTTTGGGCTCCACCATGACTTGCTTTGGTCAACAGGATGTTAATAGAATGATTCAAGCAAAGGCTTAAAATGTGCTTGCCTAGTGGGGCTTGCTCTCTTACAGTACTGCCACCGTTCAGAAGAAGAATGTGCCCCAGGTAGCTGCTGTCCCTTTCAGCTTGGGTGCGAGAATAAACACACATGGAGGACACCTGCCTTCCAGCCAACAGTTCAATCAAGCCATCCCTGCAGCTAGACACACAGCCACATGGCAACAAGCCCAACCTAGATCGGCCAATCCACAATCAATGTACAGAGCAACAAGTGTGAGAATAAATGCTTATTGCTGTTTGCCACTGAGTTTTTGTTATGCAGCATTATTGTGGCAATAGCTCATTGATAAAGCTGCCTGAGAGAGCAGATGCATGAAAGAAACCACAAGGAGGCACATTTCAGATCAACGTGCAAAGGACTTTCTAACAAGTAAAGTTGGTACCAAATGGTGTCAACTGGCCAGAGACAGAGTGAATTCCCCATCACCACAGGTGGCTAAACAGAGCCTGGACACATTGGAGAGATGTCTTGGGAAACTTCATAATCAGCTGGGAGGGCTGAACTCTGTGAGTTGGAGTCCTGTGTTTCTATGAAATAAATTGCACCATAAAACACTGTAGATAAACTCAGGTGATTCTGGGATGAATTTTTCCACCTAGAAAACCCCTGTTGCTTTGAAATCTCATTTTAAATAAAATCTTCAATTCAGAATTAAACCGTAAGATGACTTATCCTCAGCCAAGATGAGCCACTTCAGTAGCTATAAATAACCTCATTCTTCCACCCTACCAGAAAGACAAACAGCTGCCAGTTAGCAAGGGCTGGGCAATCCATATTTTGCTGGGGTCCTAGGAAGTACTAATCATTCACACCTTGTCCCCTCTGGGTTCTGAATAAATTTAAAAACAGACTGAGGAAAGAGATGGAGTTCAAATCCCCACTTTGTTACTCATAAAGCTGGATTAGAGAAAGTGACTTGGACTTGAGGCCAGATTAGGCTTCCTGCATTTTCTCCCCTGAACTAGCATGCAGAGAAGCCATATGCACATGGACTCCACCCTCCGACTGAGAGGTGTCCTACCAGAGCTGTCCTAGCGAGAAACTTGGACTTGAGGCCAGATTAGGCTTCCTGCATTTTCTCCCCTGAACTAGCATGCAGAGAAGGCATATGCACATGGACTCCACCCTCCGACTGAGAGGTGTCCTACCAGAGCTGTCCTAGCGAG
>NW_007734784.1:54816-65465 GCF_000696425.1 Galeopterus variegatus
GACCAGCAGCTTCAGCATCACTTGGGAGCTTGTAAGAAAGGAGAATCTCAGCCCACCCAGGCCTGTTGAATCCAACTCTGCTTTTTATCAAGATCCCCAGGGGATCTGTAAGCACTTTAAGGAGTGAAAATTTCCGGTCCATTCTCTTCCCATCTACCAGTTGAATGTTCAGGATTTTGAGAACCTAGGGGAGGACAGAGCCACAATAAATAGAGCCAGGTTCCCTGAATGACGATGACCACACAGAAGGCCCCCACCAATTAGGAACATTCATTTTGGATATTAGAAGAAATAAACTATTATTGGGTTATTAAGCCATTGAAATTTTGAAATTATTCCCACAGCTAACATTATCATTATTATTTTGGCACCCTTGTAGGGCCCCGATTTCCTGCAAGTCCCTGTATCTGAGGGGATAAGATGCCTATGAAGCAAAGTTGCAAGACACTCTAAACAGGAACATCACCAAGAGCAGTAACCCTGGGTGGTAACTTGGAAGGACATTTGAAATAGAGGGAACAGTGTGTGCAAAGGCACAGAGGCAGGAAGCCACAGCACCCAGTAACACAAGTGGAATGTCAGGGGAGGAGGGATCTGGCCGTTCATTGACCCCTCCACATCTAGCCCAACCTGACAGATCTGGCCACATCCTCCAGAAAGAAAGGAAACCATAGCTCTGAGCTGAGCACAGGCCTGCCTTCTAGAGATTGTTCAGGAGTGAAAACCCTCATGTATCAACAGCTCAGTGGGGCCCTCTTTGATCAACAGGTTGGCATAATTAATATCTTCCCGGAGCTGTCAGTTTCCTGGAAATCAAAAATGAGCTGGTCATTATGCCGAGATCAGTCAGAAACAAGAAAGACTGTAAATACATTCTTTTCCCTTCTCTCAAAAAAAAAAAAAAAAATCCACTAACGTGATAAGGAACATAAAACAGCATTAGTTTCTTCATAGTTATTATACACAGCACCGAAAATTGTGGAATTAAACCAGGAAGTACTCTCTGGCTGGCCATAAATTTTGCATTTTTCCCCTTCGTGCATAATCATGTCTTGATAAGCGCCCCATTATTGATGTGTCTGCAACACAGATCCCCCTTTTGGAGGCAGAACTCTTCTCCGTAGCAGATGGTGGCTATTGTGTTTACACATGAGCACCTCAGGATTGTATTTCCTCACATCGGCAGTAAAAAGAAAGTCCTAATTGAGTTTTTAATGGCTTTGCATATTGTTCATTAAGATTACATGAGTGTGCTCAGGCGACTGGCAGCTGAGGGCCTGGAGCTCCGAGAGCTCAGAGTGGTCCCTGCAGACAGGCAGCCCCTTCCAGTGCCAGCACCTCCGTGAAGGCAACTGATGGCGGTTGGTCCCCAAATGCCATGAAAAGCCAAGCAGCTGTGATGGCATGGAATGAGTCCTGGATCTTCAGTTGAGAAAAGTGGCTTTCAGTCCAATTCTGTCGTGTCTTAGTTGCGTGACTTTGAGCAAGTTGATGAAACTCCCTGGGCCTCAATGTCCTCATCTACAAAATGGGATAATGAAAGCTACACATCAAAGTCTTTTGTTTGTCTGTTTTCAGTGAATATTAAATGCAAAGCAGTATTTGACTCAATAAAGAGTAATTTCATAATAAGTGACCAACAGCAGATGACAGTGGCCCCAATGCAATTTATAACAGGTAATGTTTATTGAGAATTTACTATTTGCCAGGCATGGATCCATGCAACTTTTAGCACCCCAGTGAGGTAGTGCCATGCTATCTATGTTTTAAGCAGGGAATATTGAGGAACAGAGAGGTAAAGTCATCTGCTCAAACCCACTCAGCCAGAAAGTGGTAAAAATTCAAACCAATTATCCTTGCTCCATTAAGCAGAGACTTCAGGGTCTAAAAACGCACCCTCCGTGCTATCTATGTTTTAAGCAGGGAATATTGAGGAACAGAGAGGTAAAGTCATCTGCTCAAACCCACTCAGCCAGAAAGTGGTAAATATTCAAACCAATTATCCTTGCTCCATTAAGCAGAGACTTCAGGGTCTAAAAACGCACCCTCCAAACCAGTAGCTAGTAGCAACATGTGCCTATTTTAATTTAAATTAATTAAAATTAAATAGAATTTAAAAAATCATTTCCTTAGAGATGCTGGCCACATTTCAAGTGTTCGGTAGACACACATGGCTGGTGGCTACCATATTGGACATTGCTGATGTAGAACATTTGCATAGTCACAGGAAGTTCTGCTGGATAGCACTGGTCTAGAAGTTGTAGATTATTCATAAAGCACAACAAATTATATCCGGGTGAGACACAGCAGCTCAATGAACCCAACCAACTCATTTTATAAGTTCCAGTGGGGGCAAGTGATTTGCCCAAGGTCACACAATGCAATGAAGATTTAGAATCAGATTTCCTGGCTCCCATTTCAGTTTCCACTATGGACGACTGTGCCCCTCCTTGCGTGAGTTGTACAGCCACAGAAGTGGTTCCCCAGAGAGCTATTTAAGAGGGAAAAAAACATATGCTGCCTCCAGGAAACAGAAAGGCCCTAGGCATTCCAAATGCCAGATGCCTTTTAGGGGGAGCACGTGCACACACAGGGGGGCACCCACAGTTCAGCTTTGACATGCAGTCCGACAGCTATTTGTTGAGCCCTAGCCCTGGTGTGCAAAGGTAATGCAAATAAGGATTGCTGCATCATCAACAGCTTTTTTCCTACTTTTTTTACAAACCCCCGAAGTTTTTTTCAATATAGCAGAGAGACATCAACAGACTGAAGACAATAGCAAGGAATCCATTGAGACACAATAAAATCTGCTGCCCCATCCCATTCCCTACAGCTGATCAGGCATAAGACTCTGGGGTGTCTCCTTACATATTTCTCAGATCATCTTCTTCCTCTCCACTCCTGTAACCACTGGCCTAGTTCAGGTCCACAGCATTATGTCATGAAATTTTTGTTTGTTTGTCTGTTTCATGGACTTTTGCAACAACTTCCCAGCCAGCCTAGTTTCCTATAGAGTCCACAGTCTTTCATGGGGATATTTGGATGCTTCCACATCCTGACCCCCACCTCCCTCCTTGCCTTAAATATGAAGACCCACCCCCACCCCCACCCCCAGCACTCATCTACTGTGTGGCAGGCAGAATAATGGCTTCTCAAAGATGTCCACATACTGGGCCGGCCCGGTGGCGCACTGCTACAGTGCGCCGCTTGGGAAGCACGGCGGCGCTCCCGCCGAGGGTTCAGATCCCACATACAGACCGGCCGCTCACTGGCTGAGCGAGGTGCGGGCGCAACACCGAGGGCTGCGATCCCGTGGCCGGTCCCAGTCCGGTACGGGCGTGACACTGAGGGTTGCGATCCGTTGCCGGTCACAAAAAAAAGACAAAAAGGAAAAAATAAAAAAAAAGATGTCCACATCCTCATATCAGGAACCCATAAACATGTTACCTTATATGGAAAAAGAGAATTAAGTTTGCAGATGGAATTAAAGTTGTTAATCGGATAACCATAAGATGGGGAGATCATTCCGTATTCTCCAGGTGGGCACAGTATAATCATAAGTCTCCTTATAAGTGGATGAGGAAGGTGGGAGGGTGGGAGTCAGAGAGAGATTTGATGAAGCTGGGCTTTGTCCTTTGAAGATGGAGGAAGGGGCCACGAGCCAAGGAATGAAGGTGGCTTGCAGACTGCAGAAACTAAAAGAAGCAAGAAAATGGATTCTCTCCTAGAGCCTCCAGAAAGGAATGCAGCCCTGATGACATCCGGAGTTTAGCCCAGTGTGACCCATTTAGGACTTTTGACCTTCAGAACCATAAGATAAAAAAACCTGTTGTTTTTAGCCACCCAATGTGTGGTTATTTGTTACAGTAACAATAGGAAACTCATACAAACTCCAATATCCTTTGCACTTTGCTTCTGTATGTTTGCTCAGGTAATACCCTCCCTGAAATCCATGCTACCCAGCCCAGTAATGTCCTTCATGAAACTGCTTAAATGCCACTTACTCTGTGTAGCTTTCAGTAATGCCCAGACAAGTTATTCCTGCACTGCTTTCCTTATACATTGTAGTGCATGCTACTATTACAGCTATTTTGGATGAGACCTAATTGAAAAGATCATAATGATGAAATTAAGCTGTCTGGTTGAAAAAAAAAAGGGGGCAAGAGGCACAAAAATTTCAAAAGGCACAATGCACTGTCAAGTAAGAAAATGTATGTGTGAGAGACAAGAATAGTGCTACCAGTATTACCATGAAAACTAAATAATCATTAAGCCAATCACAAACATAACAATAAACCAATAACCATAGTAACAAACATATCATTCAACATTATCCATATTATCTGTGAAAGCAATCTAACTATCATGTGTCAAAAAAAAGAGAAAAGAAATTTACTTCTTTTCTAATACACCAGAAAATGGGGAGGAGGTGTTCATTACAGCTTCATGGATATATAGTATCTATTTAAAACAAGGAAAATGAATCCTGAAATTTCAAAGAAACTGAATATTGTGAACATTTTGTCAATTTGTGTGAACAAGTCATAAGTATTTCTGTAATCATTCATTCAGACCAGTAAGTTAGGGTTTAAGTTATTTCATATGCAAATTTGTTAAGGCAATTTTCCAAGAAACAGCTATCTGATAGTCCATGTTGGTGACTAGATTTGAAGGATCTGGTGGAAGGGGCTCCATGCTAACCCACACTCGATAGACTAACTTGATCAAGCAGGGGTTCTTGTACACTTGGGCCTTTCTCTCAAAGATCACCTAGGCCCTTGAATTCCTTCCCTCTTCCTGAGAAAAAGATGAGGGTGGGGGAGAAGGGAGAGAGAATGGATGGAGGGCAGGAGGGAAGGAAGGAGAAAGACGGTAGAGGGAGGTGGTGAAGCAGGAGAAACGAAATACAGGCAAGGGGAAGGATACCGGGCAGGGACAAAGAGATGAGGGACAAAGGTTATGGAGACAAAACAGAACAAAATCGAAGCCACGTACAATCCCCCAATAATCCTGCATCCCCCTGACGTCCCAAACATAAACAAAAGCAGAAATAAAACTTTTTCCCTCAACATTCTTTTTCTGGTCCTTAAATAATCTCGGAATGAAAACAGACCCAGGATAACGTTGTGGGGCGTACCAGGACCTGAGCTCTCCCCCTTTATAACTTCACAACTTGTCTCCCCTGACACATCAAGGTAGAATCTCAGCCTCCCAGGAGGAAAACCACATGTGACTGTAGGAGAAACAATGGAACACAAAACAGGATAGAATGACAACTCAACTACATAAACTGTGAAACATAAGGACTTACTGGATTTTCACTTTGATGTTGGAAATATTAGAACTACTTTGGCAAGGTCAAGATAGAATTGAAGGTCAGATAATGCCACTCTCCCTTCAGACTCCGCACCCCTCTTTGTGCACCCATTTAGTCCCACAGTCGCTCTGCAAGCAAGAATTCTCTCTCCGTTTCTTCACCTGTAAAACAGGTGTGCAGGTAGAATTTCTAAAGTTCCTTCCAGCTATAGAAGTCTATGGTTCCAAGACTTTACAGTCATGTGACTACTTAGGGGTGAGTTAGGAGCTGGGGCTGGCTTGGATTTCCTACCTAGGCTCCTTCTGAAGAAGGGGTGGGGAAGAGACATCTCTTTCCTTGGGTCTTGTTTCTGGAGAAACGCAGTATTTTTTGTGTTCTGAGAATTCCTTTCTCTCCTTAGTCACTCCTGTGTTTAACAGTAATAGCAACAACAGCAAACACACACTCTTACATTTTACTGATTCGTTTATTTATTCTAATATAAACCTTATGTGGTAATCACTATTATCTTCCTTCTCTTACAAATGAGAAAACTAAGGCACAGAGATATTAAGTAACTTTCTCAAGGCCACCCAGCTGGTAGCACGGCCAGGATTCAAACCTAGGAATTTCTAATTATCATTTAGCTGCTAGGCTCCATGTCACGAATTGACATATTGTATGTGGTAGCAAGGAGTGAGCATAAACTCCTGAGCTGGTTCATGTAGGAAGAGGGGCTAAGATTCGGTGGAAAGAACAAAAAATTAAATCAGTTGGCAAGCTGCTGTCCTTTTAAGAGTAAAGAGAACAACAGGGCTGCTGGGAGCATTATCAGACCCCAAATCGTTCTTGACATGCATGCATTGGGCTGAGTTCTTTGCTTCTACAGTTCTAAACTGAAATGACATGGAACTAAAATATATATATTTTTAAATCTCCAAACTCTTCACACATCCGTTGGCATGATAATATTTTGATTAGTTACATTTATGCTCGAATTTCACTCACAGAATGTTCAACTGTGTCTTATATATAGCATGTTTGCCATGCTCCATAGAAAATACTGGATTGTTACCTCGTATATGTGCAATGGGAAAAGACACAATGGAAAGGGGGAGGGAAAAAGCAAAACGAAGAGATGACTCAGCCTGTGAAAGTGGTGCTGCCTTGCCGTCGCATTCCCCAATTGGGTCATCACTGTGACTCCCCGGCTTTAAAATTCCAGAGGTCGGAGAGACACAAAGTCCACCTTTGCACTCACCTGACACTCTTATCCCTCTACAACAACTGGATCTGAAAGTAACCTCATCACATACACAGTGAGTGGCAAGGTCAACAGTGGGGGATATTTGTATCTTTGTGGTTTTTTTGTTTTTTTGTTTTCTGGGGTTTTATTTTGTTTGGTTTTTTCCTAGGGAAAGCATCTATCTATTTCTCAAAGAGGTTCATAACCCTGTCTAAGAAAGATAGACAGACAGACAGACAGACAGATAGATAGACAGACAGATAGAGCTCCTCTGAGCTTTGCAAAATGCCTGCCCTGGTGATGCTAGGATGAAATTCTTACCGTGAGTGCTGGCTAGATGCCAGCACATTACAGACCACATTGTGGTGTTGGAGTTGAGTGCACCACACTCTCTAAAGCTGATACCAGATGGGCTCCTCAGCCCCATAGAGATCTGCTAAAGACCGTCTGTACCTCAGATTCCGTAGCACTCACCCCTCAAATCCTCAGCCACTGAAGCTTACTTTCTGCACTTGCTTCTCTCTGCCACTGCATCCCTTAGTCTGCTAGGACCTCTATGCCTCAGTTTCCCCTGTGTGGTTCCATGCATGAAGGCCAACCTTTCCACCAGTCTCCTCATGAAATCCAGTAGAGCCAAGTACTTCATAAATTTTATAAAATTGCTTCTAACTTCAAATACTACTTGTACACCTACTCCATGTCTGACCCTTTAGGAAACAGCAAGTCAGCATGGGAGAGTTTTTGCCCTCGTGGAGATCACAGACAAGTAAAAAGCAATTACAAGAATGTGGAAGTTTTACAGTAAGTCATGTACATGGAGAAGGATCTAGCCCAGACTTGATTTGGGGGAGGAGGTACAAAAAAAATCCCAACAATTTTCCGGAGCAAATAAACTCCGTGCTGAGGTCTAAGGTTATACAGGTGTTAGACAGGTAAAGAGGAAACAAAAAGACTGATCCATGCGGATAGAATAGCCTGTTTCAAAGAAAAGAGTCAAGACAGTCTCTCCTCTATGGAGGGGCTAGAAGGAATTGCAGATATAGAGCAAGTGTCTTATAGACCACCTCTCTAACCACTCGCTCCTCAGTTTATAAATGAGGAACCTGATATTCACAGAGATGCAATGACTTGCCCAAAGTCACACAGCCAGATGTTGGCAGTACCATCATTCACACTTAGACGTGTCTAGCTCTAAGGTCAGTGATATTTCCCTCCAAAACAGTGGTTCCCAAATTGTAGCATGCATCAGAATCTCCTGGAAAGCTTATTAAAGTTGCTGGGACCCACTCCCAGTAGGTTTGGGGTGGAGTCCAAAATTTGCACATTTCTAACAAGTTTCTAAGTGAAGCTGATGCAGCTGATGTGCAGGCCACCCTTTGAAAGACACTGAGCCAGGTGGTCTCCAATTGCCCAGCCATGATAGGCCAGGGGCCCATAAACTTGGGTGGATCAATGTGCAGTGCTGCCCCTCTCTCTTTCAGGGGATGCAGGGATGCTAACCTGCCTGAAGAACTCCCTTGTACTCTAAGCCACACCTTCCCACCTTTTTCAGGGGCAGAAGGTCTCTAGACAGGTCTTCAAACATGAAGGCTCTCTCTGCTGCCCAAGCCCAGCTGACCCTCCCATCTGGTCCGAGCAGTCTCCTTTCCATCATTGCTAAGTACCAGGAATATCATTAGACACTTATTGACTCCCTCCAGAATGTACTATGGTCTGCAGAGAAAATAGCACAATAATTATTCCTCCTCTTTTACCATCCTCTGAGGAGTTATAAGACTTTGACAGCTGTTATCCAATTAATCCTGACAGCTTTTTTTTTTTTAATGTAAAGGTTTTTGGGTTTGTGTTTTTTTTTTTTTTTCTAAGATGGAGAAAGCTATTTCCTGTTTTGAGGTAAGAATGAGAACAAAGAGAGGCCAACTAACTTGGCTAACATCACTTGGGTCATTTCTTGCCTTCCTTTCCCTGTAGGGTCAGTGAAATGATGTAGGGTAAGGGCATGGACTCTAGATTCAGATTGCTTGATCAAATCCCAGCTCTGGCAGCTGCCTACTGGCTGTGTGGCCTTGAGCGAGTTTCTTATCTTCTCTGAGCCTCACTTATTCCATCTGAAAAATGGGGGTGATGATGGTAATAGTAGCGCCTCCTTCATAGCTTTATTATGAGAATTAAACGTGCTCATGTGTGTTCCATGTTTAGAATAGTGCGCACACAGCAGAAGACCTATTTGTGAGCCACCGTGATCATTGGAAGCAGCAGCAGCAGCATCCCTGAGCCCTCGTGTGGATCTCTGACTATAACAGAGAGAGAGAGCTGACCCTACACACCAGCAGGGTAAGGCAGGTCCCAGTCTCACTGTCCACACAAGCAGCAGCCCCGGGAGGCACCAAGAAGTCATGAAACATCTCCCCCCGGTTAATCTCAAAGAACAGTGTGGTCTCCAAGCCAGCTGCATCAGCAGCACCTGGGAACTTGTTGGAAAGATAAATTCTCAGCCTCCAACCTAGACCAACTAAATCAGAAATTCTGGGTGGGGCTCAGCCAGCTGGGTTCTAACAAGTCTTCCAAGTGATGTGGATGCACACTTAAATTTGAGAACCAAACTATTTTTTGCAAACAGGTTGCCTGAACCTCAGCCTATTTGGGTGGCCCATGATAACCCAGGGGCTCATGACAGCTCCTGTCAGCTGGATCTTCCCTACTTTTCCCATGAAGGGACAGGTCACCTGAGTTTACATCACTGTAACCTGGATCCAGAGCCTGTGTTCTCAACCACTGCCCTACACTGCCTCTCTTGAAACTGGCTTCCCACTCGCACTTCTGGGAAGGATTCCAATCTCCACCCCTGTGGGCCAGCTGGGGTTCAGCATTCGTTGCTAGGAGGCACCACAGCTGCCTTTGCACATCAGAGGCAGGAGGAGGAGGATGCTTGGAGAAAAATGATGACTCACAGAAACAGGCAGAGCCTGCCAGTCCAGCCTGAGTCCTTGAAGCCACCAGGATGTCTCCGTGGCTGTCAATAGGGCCACTTGAAATCAGCCCCTGAACACCCTGACATTCTTCATGGTCTTCGCCCTGAACCACTACCTCTTCCCCTCTCACCCCTCACTCCCCAAACCACTCCCAGTCCTCCCAACTGCAGAGCTGACCTCCTATTTCAGACTTACCCTTCCCCCATCACACACCCCAACCCCTCTCCCTTGTCCCATTTCTACCAAATGCATGTGGGACTTTCCCCCTTGACCACAATGCAGAAGCCGACCCCTCTCTGCTGGCTCCTGTGCTATCCACCCCCATCCAGTCCAGTGGTCTCCACTCTCCAGACCACCAAGGATAATGATCCTGTTGGCTCCAGCCCAGCCCCATGGTGAGACCTAGACATGGATGGAAAATCAGAGCAGAACAAGAGGAAGCCAGGAAGTGGAGGCCACTCTAGTACTGACAGCTGCCAGGTAAGCAGTGAGCTCTGTATGTGTTTCCGAGGGCTGCCGTCACAAAGTGCCACAAGCTGAGTGGCTGAAACAACAGAAATTGATTGCCTCACGGTCCTGGAGGCTAGAAGTCTGAGATCAAGGTGTCAGCAGCTGTGTTCCTTCTGAGGACAATGCGGGGGAATCCGTCCCACACCTCTCCCTGAGTTCTGGTGGTTTGCTGGCGTTCTCTGGCATTCCTTGGCTGGTAGACATGTCACTCCCATCTCCACCTTCTCCCTGTGTGCATCTCTCTCCAAACTTCGCCTTTTTATAAAGACAACAGTCATATTGGATTAGAGGCCTACCCGACTTCAGTATGGCCTTATCTTAACGAATTACATCTGCAACAACCCTATTTCCAAATAAGGTCACGTGTTCAGGTATGGGGTGTTAAATTCAACCCCAACAAGCTTCCCAGAGCCTAACTGTGCTCATCACCCACAGAGGTGTAGAAGGCAGTCCTCCTCAGGAGGATTTCTACAGAGATGACCGAATATCAAATTTGGTGGAGGCATGATACAATAATAATCATTTTTAATTATAAAGTGATACATGGGAGAAGAAAACAGAAAAGTAGAAAGGAGGGTAGAAAAATCACCCAGCACAGAAAAAGACAACCACACACACACACACA
>NW_007734784.1:66546-68105 GCF_000696425.1 Galeopterus variegatus
CACACACACACACACATCTTGAGGTACTTCCTCACAGTCTCATTTCCTGGCATTGATTAGTCGGGCTTGTGACTGCGGATGGTAAAGTTTTCCTGAAAAAGAGGCTTAATGAGGCATAACAGTTCACAGTGGCCTTGTCTGCGTGGAAGCTACACCCGGAGGCCACTGGGAAGGACGCGAGCACCCCTTCCACAGAGCTCCCTGTTCTTCGATGTCACCAGTTCATCCTACAACAAATGGATACTGAGCACCTGCGATGAGCCAGGCTCTGTTGCAGGCCCTGGGAATACAGCTGTGAACAACACAGCCAAGACACTTAATCAGAGAGTTTGCCAAGATGAAAATTCTCCTCAAGAGCTTTGAAACAAGTTGAAGAGGGCTCCTGCAGATGCCCCCCAGGGATGCCCGTTGGCCTTTTTATCCCATGATTTCCCCATTTTGAGTTCTTGATTTTTAGTTCATCTCTTGATGCTCTAAGTACCTTTGCAATGATTATTTCCCCAGGAAGGATCTGTGAATGGTATATTTTGTGAACCTGTGCATTTCTGAGACTGCATCAATTTTACAGTATAGATCATGTGGCTGTGACTACATTTCTTGAGTTTCAACTTCCTTTCTAAATACACAGGCCAGTGCATCTCATAGTTTGCTAACAGAACAAGGAGAGAGGGCTTGTTCCTCTTCTGTCAGATCCTTTTCTTGGATATACACTTGGGAAGCAAAGGTAGGCAGGCACATCACACACCCTAATTCCTAATATACAGAAGATTCTGGTATCCTATGAGTTTGTACTCAGAGGCCGAGCATGACAATGAAGATACAGGCTGAGGAGCCAGATTCCTGCAGCCAAATCCCAGCTCTGCCAATTCCTAAAGTGCATCCCTGGACAAACGACTTAGACTATGTCTTTGTTTCTCAATCTGTAAAATGGGAATAACAAAAAGACCAACCTGCTAGGATCATCACTGAATTAATATATGTAATGGCTCAGAAGAGATGCTGACAAATTTTTCCATAAAGGGCCAGAGAATCAATATTTTAATCTTTGCAGGCTAAAGGTCTTCATCACAACTACCCATTTCTACTGTTGGGGAGTTCCAGCCACCATAGATAATAGATAAATAAATGGATGAGGCTGTGTTCCAATAAAGCTTTACAAAAAGCGGAAGCAGAAGCAGCCCAGGGGCTGTAGTTTGTCGATCCCTGACTTAGAACAGTACTAGGCAGATACTAAGTTCTTAATAAATGTTAGCTGTTATTATTAACTGTGATTTGATCCTGAAGGATGGTGGTTGGATCCTCTCCTACGCTGACTGTGTGATTTTCTGACACTATGAACAGATGGTGAACATGAAAAACCACCATCCACAGAAGCATTCCTACCAGCCCACCTACAGCACTCCACGTGTGAAAACTACACCTTCCAAGATGCAACGTACTGCCACGATTTCCCTGCTAATTTTCGCCTTGTTCATTTGTGAGTTTCATCCTCCACCAAGATGTAAAAAGAAAGGGTGGGAGGGAAACAGCAGAACTTTGCGTGCTTCAGAAAGTCCTGT
>NW_007734784.1:69734-70281 GCF_000696425.1 Galeopterus variegatus
GCTTTTCCCATTTTCACCAAAGTTAATATACTAGGACCCAGCGCCAAATCACAGACAACAGGTATGGGCCCCACTTCTCAACTTGTGTAAAAAATCCTAAAAGGAATTCCCTCTGGCTTGAGCTTCAGTCCCTCCCATACCCTGATATTCATTCCTTCATTTATTCATTCATTTGTTCATTTGCTTGCTCATTTATGTGTCCATCAAATGTTCACTGAGCAAGCATCATGCACATGGTACTGGAGATGCAGAGATGCAGAATAAATATTTTCTTTCCTTGAGGACTTCTTGGTCTAAATAGATAAGGTGGACCTTGTGATGACCTTCCAAGGTCCCTGTTTAAGGAATGTCTTGTCACCCCTGCTGCTGGGGCACTTCAACACATGGCCTTCAGCTGTCAGCCCCTCCAGGGATTGTCCCAGCTGCTGTGTGCAGCCTCACCTGAGGCCTTCCCATCGCAGGGGGGCTGCACACCTCATGAGTGATGGATGCAGGGGTGTAAAACCTCAGGCATGCCTGCCCCTTGCAGACTGATGGGCCATTTTAG
>NW_007734784.1:70978-71870 GCF_000696425.1 Galeopterus variegatus
AAACACAGGCACAGCCCCATGTCTGCCAACAGCCCCTTACACATACCCTTAGCTGCTGGAGGCCCACAGCTTTCCTGGCTCTTCTGCCTTCCAAATCTCTCATTGGTGGGATCTAACTGGAACCCTGCAGGCTAAGGAGTTTGGGAAATGCAGTTTCCAGGCTGCATGACCTGTGGTACAGGAGAGAACTTGTGGGGCTACATATCAACAAGAAATATCTAAGGACCAGAGGGAGGTAAGATGGCTTACAGCAGTGGCTGCAAGCAGGAGGATCAGTGAAGGGGCTGAAGCAAAAGCCCAGGCAAGACATGTTGGTGCCATGGTCATGTCACTGTCCAGTTCTCTCTCCTCTCCATGGCCCCTGAACCTGCTCTGAGGCTGGGCAGGGAGAATAAGCAGGACTGAGGAGGACAGGTGGCAGGGGATAACTACAGAGTATGCAAGGGACATACAGCCCTACCCTGCCAGGTGTGATTACAGGTGAGTCTGCCCCCAGAATGGGGTGGCTGCTGCTTACTGGTATTTGGGTGGGAGGGACAGTGAGATGGAGCAGGGAACCAACTGAGAGGTCAGAAACCCTGGCCTGGAGTCCTTTCCCACCATCGCCTACCTGGACAAATTACCACAAACTTGGAGGCTTAAGACAATAGAAATTCATTCTCTTGCTGTTCTGGAGCCTAGAAGTCTGAAATCAAGATGTCAACAGGACTGTATTCCTTCTGAAGACTCTACGAGAGAATGCTTCCTTTCCTCTTCCAGCTTCTGGTGGCTCCAGGGCTCCCTGTGGCTGCTTTGCTCCAATCTCTGCCTCCGTCCTCACGTGGCCTTCTCCCCTGACTCTGTGTTTCAAATCTCCCTCTGCCTTTCTCTTACACAGACACCTGTCATTGGA
>NW_007734784.1:72469-74730 GCF_000696425.1 Galeopterus variegatus
CCCCTGACTCTGTGTTTCAAATCTCCCTCTGCCTTTCTCTTACACAGACACCTGTCATTGGAGTTAGACCCATAAATTCAGGATGATCTCATCTTGAGATCTTTAACTCAATTATAAGAGTTAGGATTTGGACATATCTTGGGGAGACCACTATTCAGCCTACTACCACTACACTGAGTGGCATTGTGCATGTCACTTGTCATCATGCTAAGACTCAAATTCCATACTCATAACATAGTGGGTAGGAGGAGAAGATGCCCTATCTGGATGTTGAGGTGATTGTATAAGATAGGACAAGTGAAAGCACCTGGCAGTTAGTTACAGGCATAGAGAAGTCTGAATTAAATATCTGTTGGATCAGAATCAGGTACCCCCCCAGGGGCACAAAGTAGTCTCCTGGGACTGTCAGGACTTGGAGACCGGCTTAGCTCATGCAGGGCTAACACAAAGCGCTAAGCCCAGCTCACACTCAGCAGGGCACTGGATTGTCTCAGAAGTAGTTCCCAGTTCTAAAGCCTGTGACTGTATGAAATAGCACCTGGTGCCTGCAGTCCTTTATCTGGTAGATGTGTGGGTTGGCTGGAATGATTTCCAGATTCCTTCCAGCTCTCCCAGCCTACAGTTTTAGGATTTCTATAAAGGTTTAGAAATTAGATTCACTACAAGTAACTCACCCAACAACTGATCACTGCTTCTTCCAGCCATGGTCCATGTCCCGCCCACCCAACTCACAGTTCCTTTCCTCCTGCAACTAGGCCCAAGTCACAACATCACCACTTTCTGATTTAGGAAAAGCCCTTTTACACTCTGACTATATAACTTAGGAAAAGTCCTTTGCACTTCTTTTTTTTTTTTCTTTCATGCTTTTCAAATTTTAATAAATTAAAAGTTTCAGTAAATAGAGAAACCTACAAAGAATAGAATAATAAACACTCATAACACCACCATCTAAGATTAATCACTGTTAACATTTCGAAATATTTGCTTTGACTTTTTATTTTTAAAGAAGGATCACTTTATTGTTATTATGAAAATGATACATATTCATTTTGAAAAATCCAAAAAATGCAAAGAAGTAAAAAGATTCAAGTTTGAAAAAAATTCTAAGTCTCACCCCCCAGAAATAGCTATCACTAACATATGGAAAACATCATTTTTAAATATCTTATGATATATAGAGAGACAAAAGGATGGATCAATGGATGGATGGATGGTGGACAGTCAGGTGAAAAGAAGAATAAGTAGAAATAAATAGTATCAAATGTGGGATAAAATATTATATGCTACTCTAAAAATTTTAAGTATTATATTTGTTTCTACTTGTCTTTAACAGAAGAAAAAAAGAAATTAAAAGAAAACTGAAGGAAATCTAGACCTTCAAGTGTTTGTTTCTTCACTAAGAGATATTTACCAAAAGATACCTTTAAGGTTATTTATACAGATTGTGAAGAACATATGAAGAGTTTGGAGTAATTATGCTGGCTTTTTTTTAACTATTTATCTTAATTTTAGACACTGGTTAACGACCCCATGCTGTGAAAGATGGCATTAATTCTCTAACACAGCCTCTCAATTTCCCCTCTATCTCCCAGTTTCTCACTTTTAACTGTTCGTGGCTGCTGCTGTTGTACTGATCAGGTTTACAACCTTTGTATACTGATCTATAACTATAATTGCCCACATTGTTTATTGTTAGTTCTGTATTTACATGGATTCACTGCTCATCATTAATCCTTACACCATGAGCTTTGCACTTATGAATCGTTTATTTTTATTCATTCTTAATTAGTTGGATTTTGTGATTAACTATTTTTTGAAGATCTCGTGGATGTTATATTGTCTGAGTACATTTATTCTTGATGACAATTATTTGTTGGTTTTATATTCTGGGATATTCTTGAGTTATGCTTTCTTTTCCTCAAATCTTTTAAATATCATTCTTTTGTCTACTGATACTGAATGCCTCTGTACGTAAGTCTGAGGTCAGCCTTTTATTTTTTCCCTTGTGGAAGATGTTCATGTGTCTGGGAAACTGGGTAATTTTTTCTTTATCCTAAGGTTTAATAGCTTAACTAGGACTTGTCTTGGTATCCAGTATTCTGCACCAAATTTTTCTGGAACACATTGTCTTTTTGTTGTTATTAATATTGTGCTAATATATATAACATAGAATTTACCATTTTAACCATTTTTTTTTTTGGGTCTTTTTGTCTTTTTTCCGTGTCCAGCAACGGATCGCAACCCTCAGTGTTGCCCCCGTA
>NW_007734784.1:75110-76191 GCF_000696425.1 Galeopterus variegatus
CCCAAGCGGCGCACTATCCAGTGCGCCACCGGGCCGGCCCCATTTTAACCATTTTTAAGTGCACAATTCAGTGGTGTTAATTATGCCCACAATATTGTGCAACCATCACCACTATCTACTTCCAAAACCTTTTCATCACTCCAAAGAGAAATTCTGTAACAATTAAATGATAACTCTCCGTTCTCCCTTCCACCAGCCTGCTAAACTCTAATTCATTTTCTTTCTCTATGAATTTGCATATTCTAGTTGTTTCTTGTAAGTGAAATCCTATAATCAAAAAGACAGAGAATAACAAGTGTTGGGAGGGTATGGAGAAGTCGGAACCCTCGTACATTGCTGGTAGGCAGGAAAAATGCTGCAACACATTGTCTTCTGAACTGCAAATTTAGTTATTTATTCAGTTCAGGACATTTTTGTTCTATTCAGAGGCAGAATAGCATAATTCCACTCCTTTGAATCCCAGTTCTGCTACATACACTAGCTGTGTAACCTTGGGCAAGCTACTTAACTATGTCTTAATTTCCTCATCTATAAACTGGGAATACTAATAGTTTTGACCTCAAGTTGTTGTTGAGAACAATTAACTAATACATGTAAACCTCTAAAAGAATGTCTCACATACGGCCAACTCAAAAAAAATTTGTTCTTATTTTTATAAACTATATATGTTAAAATAAGCTCAAATAAGCTATAGTATGCTAGAATACATATTTGAATAAGTCAAATGTATATGTATGTATACCTTTATATATCTACCTTAGAATAAATATTCTCTTCTTCTTTAGTTATCTTTATGGAAATATTCCCTTGACTTCTTTCACCACTCTGTTTTAACTGCATTCATGTGCTTGTCAAAACTTTTCTCTATACCTTTCTTCCCAGCAATGTCCATATACAGTTGTCCTTCAGTATCCACAGGGGATTGGTTCCAGGACCTCTCATGCATCATATAAAATGGTGTAGTATTTGCATATAACCTATGCACACCGTCCCATGTACTTTAAATCGTCTTTACATTAGTTATACTACCTCATACAATGTAAATGCTATGTAAATAGCTGTTATACTGTATCTTTCTTTT
>NW_007734784.1:76406-87548 GCF_000696425.1 Galeopterus variegatus
TGTTCTGTTTTTGTTTTGTTGCATTTTTAGCTGTTACTAACTTATTTATGGGCACTTCAATCCTATTAATGATATTTTGAGCCCCAATTTGTTTCATTTGGTTCTTATTAATCTCATTCTGTTCATTGATTGCCTTGGCCTTGAACTCTTACTTTACTGACTGATGTTCATATCCAGTTGTTCTACAGGGTAAAGCAATTGTGAATAATTTACTTCTGTTCCTTCATTTACATTTCTTTCTAGGTTAGAATCATTGCTTTTGCACGGTATAGTCCCTGCATGCTTGCTTATATTCTTCTTTCTTTCTTCATTTATAATTTTTTTTATTTGTAGTTTGCCTAATGTTGCCATGACATTTCTTACCTCCTGTTCTGCCTAGGTGGCTCTGCTTGGGTGTCTCCATCCTGACATTCTATTTACTATGATATATAGCACAAGTGACACCTGACTTTCTTCCCACTGTATCAGGGAACAGTTTGTTTTCCCCTTGAAGCTGAAGTTTGAAGACTGAGTATTCTATATTCTGGCAGATTTCTGTAGCCTAAAGCACCAGTGAGAAGGAAGAAGAAATCTCAGCTTAGGTGATGTTCAGTCATTGTTAGAATACGGGACATCTGTTCCTTCCCACTGGATTTTGTGAAGTATCCTGCACCCAGATTCACTCCATTTTCTAGCAAGTATTTACTCCTTCTGTGAGGAGACATTCTCTATTTTCATATAATTTACCCAATCTAGTACAGGTGCTCCTCAACTTACTATGAGGTTGCGTCCCAATAAACTCATCTCGAATTGAAAATATAGTTAAATCAAAATTACATTTAACATACCTGACCTACCGAAAATCATACTTAGCCTGGCCTACCTTAAACATGCCCAGAACACTTACATTAGCCCACAGTTGGGCAAAATCATTTCACACAAAGCCTATTTTATAATAAAGTATTGAATAGCTCATGTAATTTATTGACTATTGTACTGAAAGTAAAAGTTGTATGGGTACTCATCATTAACATACACAGATGAAAGCACACAAGGTCTGAAGAATATTTAAAGCACTGAACTAAATTTAATTTCTTGATGATGAGAGTGCTACAGTGACAGGGTGGTCAATTTCTCTCTTCTGATGAGGCTCGAGAATAGCTGGCAGAAGGCACTGGTGCATGNGTGGTCAATTTCTCTCTTCTGATGAGGCTCGAGAATAGCTGGCAGAAGGCACTGGTGCATGAGCACCGGATGGTTTAGCAGGCATAGTGTTTTTAAGGAAGATAGCAAGTATGGGTTGTGCATCCTCGTGATCACATGGCTGACTGGGAGCTGCAGTTCGCTGCCACTGCCCAGCAACGCAAGGGAGTGTCTCACTGCATATCGCTAGCCGGGGGAAAGATCAGAATTCAGAATTTTGAGGATGGTTGCTACTGCATGCGTATTTCTTTTGCACCGCTATAAAGTAGAAAAATCGTAAATTGAACCATGGTTAAGTCAGGGACCATCTGTATAAAGCCCTGAAGCTTTTGCTACCATCAGACAAGTTAACTACCTTCCCGACCTTCCCCCTTTGGCATGTTTCTAATCCCTACCTTCGCCCAGTCCATTTTTCTTACTGTGAGGAGACATTCTCTATTTTCATATAATTTACCCAATCTAGTACAGGTGCTCCTCAACTTACTATGAGGTTGCGTCCCAATAAACTCATCTCGAATTGAAAATATAGTTAAATCAAAATTACATTTAACATACCTGACCTACCGAAAATCATACTTAGCCTGGCCTACCTTAAACATGCCCAGAACACTTACATTAGCCCACAGTTGGGCAAAATCATTTCACACAAAGCCTATTTTATAATAAAGTATTGAATAGCTCATGTAATTTATTGACTATTGTACTGAAAGTAAAAGTTGTATGGGTACTCATCATTAACATACACAGATGAAAGCACACAAGGTCTGAAGAATATTTAAAGCACTGAACTAAATTTAATTTCTTGATGATGAGAGTGCTACAGTGACAGGGTGGTCAATTTCTCTCTTCTGATGAGGCTCGAGAATAGCTGGCAGAAGGCACTGGTGCATGGGCACTGGATGGTTTAGCAGGCATAGTGTTTTTAAGGAACATAGCAAGTATGGGTTGTGCATCCTCGTGATCACATGGCTGACTGGGAGCTGCAGTTCGCTGCCACTGCCCAGCAACGCAAGGGAGTGTCTCACCGCATATCGCTAGCCGGGGGAAAGATCAGAATTCAGAATTTTGAGGATGGTTGCTACTGCATGCGTATTTCTTTTGCACCACTATAAAGTAGAAAAATCGTAAATTGAACCATGGTTAAGTCAGGGACCATCTGTATAAAGTCCTGAAGCTTTTGCTACCATCAGACAAGTTAACTACCTTTCCGACCTTCCTCCTTTGGCATGTTTCTAATCCCTACCTTCGCCCAGGCCATTTTTCTTATTTCTTAATCAGATGAGGAAAAAGATTGTTACCCAGTAATTTGGTTCCTATAAATGTTTGGTTATTAATGAGAAATCTCAGGCTTTTGTTACTAATATGCTTTTTGGTGGGTGGGGGAAAAGAGTTAGAAGTCTGGCTATACCTTTTCATATTACTCCTGTGTTTTCTTATTCTTTCCTTACTTACCAGCATTTAAAGTGTGCATTTGAATGTCTTCTTTCCCTTGTTTAGCTGTTGTGGTAAATTTTATTCATTTTTATTTTCTTATACTTTTGTTTGCTCAATTTATTAGGTATTGGGCAAAAGGAATTCTGGAATGCAGTTTCTGTCAATGATCTTAACCTAAACAATTCATGTGAGTCACATTTTTCACACGAAAATTGAGATAATAATAATTATAATATTGAACTCATGGATTTTTTAGGAGTACTAAATTAGATAATATATGTAAATTGCTTTGCAAGCTCTCAAATTTTATAGGAAGAGGAAGTTTTCAATAAATGTAGCTGTGAAAGAATGAGCTGTTATCACTCTGTGGTAATGAATTTAGTAATCTGATTCATAGATTTATAAAATGTTAGCACTTAAAGAAATTCTAGGAATCATGTAGCCCATGTTGTTTACTTCACGCATAAGGAAACAAATGTCATGATCACCTTCTTAAGTGCTGTTTCATCAGGAGGTGGGTGAGACAGGAATTCCACGGTTATTACCTGATGGAAAGCATGCCATTCATAAGAATTTGTCTTGAGAATAAACCTTGTGTTAAGAAGAAATATTGTTATACATTTCTTAGGAGGAAGGTCCTATTAATCAGAGGCCCCTTGTTTTCTGCTCAACAGCAAAATGGGTTTAAATATGAAAGATTGTGGATACTAACTGGGAGCAAAACTTAATTGTTTTCCATAGTCAAGGGGAGAAAAAAATACAACAGAAGAGAGAAAAGAAATAGAGCAATCTAGACCAAATGCTGAGGAAGAGAAAGGAAGAGTTAAATACATGCAGCAGAGGAACAGATGAGAAGAGACATCGAAAAATAAAGGCTTGAGGTTAATCTCCAGTTGTTTGCTCTGAACTGTATACTTGCTCCAGCTCTCACGAGGAATATTGAGTGATATCTACACTGCTCACTGACATTTGCGTAGTAGGTTCTTTGGAAGGAGCACTCAGGAATTCATTTAGATCTAAATAAAAAACAAGCAGACACAGCATATTCGTGTGCAGAAGCTACAGGATGTGGGGCCCACTGGATTATATATGTTGGTCAGTTGTGTCTTCCTGTGTTCAGACACAGCTCTGGAGTAGGGGCTGGACTGGAGTAGAGGGCGGGCCTGAGGGAACTTAGGGTATGTCAGACGACTGAGTGGAAAGATAAGCTCTAACCTGAAGCTAAAAGGATTGCCAACCCCAAGAGAGGAAGCAAAGGCCGAACCATAACGGAAATCAGAGACTCTGATACATGGCAAAGGGAATCAGGTAGCAAAGGAAGTTTGTACCATTTGCTTCAGTGCAACAAGGAAACGTTTTTCTGCCAGCCCCAAACCTAGAAGTTGTTATTCACTTCCCAACACATTTTAGGTCTCCACAAGCTTAATATTAAGACCAAATGAAAGACAGCACAAAAATTAACTAAATATTCTCAGTGTAAAACAGCAAAGTGACCACTGATCGTTATCTCCTAGGGCCTCTTTGTAATGACCATAAGTGGATTTTTAAACATGTTAAATCTCAAAAGACAGTGAGGACAAGAGAGGTGCTCAGTTGGCAGGACTTCTTATCAATCGCTTTCTATACTAAAGAGCAATGTCACCATAGCTTCAAATTTTTAAGGGAAATGATTTTTAGCCAAAAATTGTATACCAAGCAAAACTATCAATTAAATCTGCCTGAAAATATTTAATTTTTGTGCTCTCTTTCACTTCATATTTCTACCAGGCTTATGTAATGCAAACCTCCAAAAATACGTTTGGAAGCAACAAAACTTCCAGGCTTGGGGCTAGTAGGAAAAAAAAAATCTTCCTTGTTGGGCTGAAGCCAGTGATGCTTCAGTGAAAGGTGAGAGGACAGCTCAGTTGATGGGTATGAAGAACGTCCAGCAATGATGTGAGCAGCAGGACAGGTAGTTCTGGAAGTGAGTGAGGTCTCTCCTGAAATAAGTGGACTCGATAGTACAGGAGGTATGAGAAAAGTAAACAGTGATTGCAAGCCAAAGTGAGAATCCATTCAACCTTGACACTAGGAACATTCTCCTTTAAGAGGTTCAGAAGATGTGCCTGAGTCTAGCAGAAAAGAAAATGTGAGCCTAGTACACCCTTTGACTTTGCAATAAAACAATTTACATGGTCAGAATAATGGAAGAGCTATGTATGCATTTTCAACTTTTAGAATCATGAAACTGATCAATCATGAAATGCAAAAGTAATTACAAAAAAAAGTCTAAAAATTACCAATTGTGGCCACGAAAAAGTAAAGAAAAGCTGGCAAGGGAATAGAGGGAAGTCAGTGGCAGAAGGAAAAAGCACCAGCCACCTTCTGACCATACCCAGGAGGCACTACTCATGGCTCCTGGAATAATAAGCAGAGGTTCAAGCAAACTATAGTACCTGAATTTGCAAAGATTACCAGTGGAAGGCATAAAAAGTAAAACCTAACTATAGTGGGAGGTAGAGGGTGATATAAAAGGGCAAGGCCTCACTTCTCTTAGCAGAAAGCCAGTGGATGAAGACTTAAGGAAAAACTCAAGAAAAGTACTTTAAGCAAACTATTTACTTATGTAGAGACAACCACCAGAATAAACAAAAACAGAAATGAATGTCCTGTGAGAGTGGGATCTGGGAAGCAGAGAAGCTGGGCAGCATATGGTCACTTTTGAACAGGAGCCCTTCTGAGCTATTTAATATCTCAACCATGTTTGTATTTCGGTTTAACAAACCTTTAAAAAATGTTTGAAAATGAAATTAAACATAAAACTATAGAACAATCTCATCTATAAATATGTACACACGCACAAAAAAATGCTCCCTGAATTGGATTAAATTAAATTAATCATGGTATGAAAAAGAAATACATGTATATTCAAGGACACTATGCTTATTCTGGGAATGGAAAAACAATTTGAAAATATAAAATGCATTTGTATGTTATCGTTTTAGCAGGATGAAGGTGAGAAAAACAATCTCCAATCTTTTGTTGTTGAAAAGGTTTTGGTAAAAGCCTCTTCAATATCCCTGACTTTAAGGAGTCAAAATTCTAGACATAGACAAATACTACTTTAGAATAACAGAACACCCATCTGAAACCAAAAGACAACATCATATGTGAGAGTCAAACACTGAAGTCATCCCCATTAAATCTGGGAATGAAACAAGGTTATACTAATATTACCCAAAATTGATTCTCAAATTCTAACCAATGAAATTAAAGATGAAGGGAGGGAAGGGGGAAGTGAGGAAGGAAAAAAGGAATATATGATAAAAACTGAGAGATTAATTATCATTATTTTCTTGATGATATAAGTAAATACCTAGAAAACCCAAGCATCAACTCAGAAACCTGCAGTACTGATAAAAGAGCTCAGTAAGAGAGGTGGTTAAAAAATAAATAGATAAAACACAACCACTTTCTTATATAGCAGGAATAACCATTTGGAAACTTTAACAGGAAATAAATTAAATCACAATACTAGCAAATACCTAGGAATCAACTTAACAGAGTTGTGTGAAGGCCAGATGAAGTAACCCATAAAACTTTACTGAGAGACATAAAAAATCCTTGAAAAAAGTGAAGATACATGTAACAATTCTGAATCTGAAGACTCAATAAAACTGAGATGGAAATTCACACAAAAAATAATTTGTACAATATTTTTAATTTGAATAGAACCCCAGAGGAGTTTTCTGGAACTTGACCAAGTAATCCTAAAGATTATCTGATTTTTTTTTTTTTTGTGAAGTGTAACAAGAAGGGGATGTCCTATCAAGTATTCAATATTTGGTAAAGTGACAATAATTAAAAGAGTATTGTACTGACATAGAAACAGACCAATGGCAGATGAAAGAACATCAGCAGGCTCCATAAAAGAATGTGGTAAATGAGAATGATCTCACTTCTAACGCGTGGTTAGACTATCAATTCACGGTTCGGGAATAGTGCTTAACTATTTGGAAGACAATGAGCTTAGATTCCTATCCACATGAGGAACCAAAAGCGAATTAACTAGTTAATTAATTAACTGATTCATAAATAGGGAATAGAGGGAAGTTGAAACAAGAATGAAAAAAAATCAAATCATTAAACATCTAGAAAAAAATACAGGAGAATATTTATCTCATTAGGAGATAAGGACATAACTTTTGAAGTCCCAACGCAAAAGAAGACACAAAGTTTTCTCTAATGGACAACAAAAAAATTAAAACTATTCATCAGAGACATCAAAAATTATGAAAGCAAATAAACAATGGGAAAGTATATTTTAATTTAAAACACATTTAACAAGTAATATCTTTACTCCATAAAAGATCTTATAAACACATAAGGAAAATATTAAAAAGTTCATGAACAGACAACTCACAGAGGACAAAACATATAAAATATGTTCAGCTGCACAATAAAGAAAATCCAAATCAATATGATCCAGTATCATTTCTTGTTATTAAATTAGCAAAGATTTTAAAACAGTGATAATTCCTAACACTAGCAAAGGTTCAGTGATGCCTGGACTACAAGGTGGCACAAAGATCTTCTATGGTGTAATCTAACAATACATATTATATTATCACGTTATGTATTACATATCATAATACGAATCACATAGCATATTGAACTGCACACATCACCAAATAAACAATTCCAATCTAGAAGGAATAATTAGAAATTCTACTAACAAAGACTTATGTGAAAAATCTCACAATAGTATTATTTGTAATAGTGAAAAATTGGAAGTAACTTCAATTCCCAAGAATGAGAACATGATTAAATAAGTAATAATATGACAATATGGTATAATTTAATTGATGTAAAAATTCAGTCATTAAAGAATATTTAATGACAGAAAACACTAATGATAGAATTTTTAATGAGAAAAAAGCCATCTAACAGTAGTTATAGTTTGTTCTCAATTTTTTAAAAAGAAAATATACATGTAGTGAATGTATGTACATGTGCATGCATGCATATCTGTGTGTAGCAATTTTTACCTGTAGAAAAAAGACTCAAGGAGAGATAAACCATTAATTAAACATAATAGATTAAACATACATGTTAACTTCCATTTTCTCCTTAAAACTCTCTCTAAAATTACTGTGTAGAAATTAAAAAGATATAAACACATATACCAGGAGAGTAGGAAAGGAAATGACAGCAAGGGAGAGATGCCAATAACATTGCGGACGAATGTAACTGATCAAGCACAGCTGTGAAAACTGAAGCCCATGTGCCAACCAGGTGAGGAAGCAGAATGCAGCCAACCCATGGAGCACCAGAAAGATCCAGAAATTGGAGATATCAGAGTCCTCTAAAGACAGGCAAAGATAGGGCTAAAAATAGGATTACTTGGAAGTCTGTATAAGAAATATGAAGACCCCAGAGTCCCCCTTGCTCTTCATGTAGCCAGATGACAGTCCCTTCTCAATTCCTAAATAAAACTGGAGATTTAGTCACTAAAGCATATCGAGACAATAAGATCTAGCTTGGAGCATTTCATGATCTGCTGAGAGTGGGTAAGGGCATCATGAAAACCAAGGGTAATCCACTGAAAATGACATACTGAGAGGAGAGAGCATCCCCTGCCTGGCTCTGAGAACACTGGGAGCCAGGTCTTACACACTCCCCATCCCTTCAGGAGAACAGAAGACTTATCTCTGGGGAAACTGACCAAATGAAGAGAAAAAGATATAGGTATGAACATTTCAAGGGTAACCATTAAGAAATCCAGCTTACTGCTTTGTCTCTGTACAGTCAAGCCCATCAGTAAGAAAGCCCTTCCCATCCAATACACACATTCAGCATGTGAATGCCCGACTTTTAAATATAAATGGACAGCTAATGATCACCAGCATTTGAGGAAATCACTACCTTTAAGGAAAGAGACCAGAACAAACAGGGAGGGGAAAAAGTACAGATAAACAACAAAAGACAATTCATGAAGAATTTTTAAAAATATAAAAAGAAGATATTTGATCCAAGAATGGGATGTCATAAAAAAGGAGTATTCAGAGAACTAAAAGATAATTCTCAGATGTTAAAAATATGAGAATAAAAAAATATATGCAATAGATGGCTTAGAAGATAATGTTGAAGAAATTGTCCAAGAAAGAGAAAGCCCGAGAGTATATTATCAAATAAATGGCAAAATGGTATAAAAAAAACTATTCCTAGAACTGAAGATAATAAAGTTGTAGATCAAAATGGTGGTGACCAAATAACCTTGCACTATGCATAAAAATACCTACTCCAAGGAATTACAAAATCTCAAAACACTAGAATTAAAATAAAAGTTTACAAAGAAAAATATAAATGTATATTACATTAAAAGATAAAGAATCACAAGAGCACTAAACTTCTCAAAATTTTTAATGGAAGCCAGAAGACTATACAGCAATATCTGCAAAATTCTGAGGGACTGACAAAGGTACAAAGATTATTCAATGTAGATTTTACTTCAACGAATACTGCTGGAATAATTGGACATCCAAAAAAACCTAAAAAACAAAAAGAAAGGAAACTTGACCCATACCTCTCATCATATACAAAAGTTAACAGAAAATAAAGCATAAGCTTAAGTGTAAAATATAAAACAGGAGAAAACCTTTGTAACCTTGGATTAGGCTAAAAATCCTTGGATGTGACACCAAAATGTCATTCATATATAAAAAAATTTTTTTATTAAGTTGAACTTTATCAAAATTAAAACATTTTGCTTTATGAAATATATTGGTAACAGAATAAAAAGACAAGCCATAGACTGGAAGAAAATATTTAAAAATTACATTTTTGACAGAATGCTCATATTCAGAATGTATTAAGAACTGTCAAAGCTCAATAATAAGAGAACAGCCCAATTTTTTTTAAATGGGCAAAATACTTGAACAAACACATCACAAAAAAGAGATACAGAAAGGAAATAAACATATGAAAAGAAGTTCAACATCATTACTCATTACATAAATGCAAACTAAAACCACAAGACATAGGGATGGCCAGTGTGCTCACTGGCTGAGCATGGTGCAGACAACACCATAGCCACTACACATTTATTAGAATGGATATGTATGTATGTATGTATGTATGTATGTATGTATTTTTTTAGGAAAAGGAAAAAAAAAGACAATACCAAGTGCTGGTGAGGATGTGGAACAAATTAAATCCTCACATATTGCTCATTTGTATGCAAAATGGTATAGCCATTTTGGAAAACAGATTGGCAATTTCTTATAAAGGTAAATAAGATATTTATCATACAACCCAGGAATCTCACTCCCATTATTTATCCAAAAGAAATAAAAACATACATTAATACAAAAATCTGTATGCTAATGTTTACAACAACTTTATTCATAAGTCACTAAGAACTGGAAACAATGCAAATGTCCTTCAAGTGGCAAACGAATAAACAAATTATGGTAAATCCATGCAATATGAATACTATTGAAAAGTAAAAAAACAAACTAGTGCTATGCACTACAAGATGAATAAATTTCAAATACATTACAGTAAGTGAATGAAGTCAAACTCAAAAGACTACATACTACTTGACTCTATTTATATAGCATTCTGGACAAAAACTATGGAGGCAAAAACATACCAGTGGTTGCCAAAGGCAGGGAGTCAGGAAGAAAGTGTTGACCACAAAGAGTCAATATGAGACAGCTTTTTTGGAGGGATAGTCCTTTTCTTTATGTACTGGAGTGATGCATACATGGTTATATGCATTCGTTTAAACACATAGAACTGTCTACGAAAAAGGGTGAATTTTACTCTGTCAATAAAAAAAATAATTATCAGAGAAAATTATATCTTACCAGAATTTTATACCCAGCCAAACTGTCAATCAAATCTGAGAATAGAATACAAAGATTTGCAATGCAAGATACTTCAATCTTTCTTTACTCTCCATGAAGCCTTTCTCAGGAAGCTCCTAGATAATGTGCTTTAATGGAACAAGGAAGTAAACCGCAAAAAGAAGAACTCATGAGAACTGGAAAAAGGAGAGAGATAACAGGAAATCCCGGGGCAACCACTGTGTCCAGTGTCTAAAGAGAATGCAGACCAGATTAAACTAGGAAATTGGAGTCCACCAGGCATATGACTCCAATGGGAGAAAAAAATGAAACCTGTAGATCCTGATGAGTTTGAACATAATGAAATTAAATTAACACTCCTGAGGGAGAGTTGGAGAAATTTAGTGATCAGTTAAAAGAAAACTAAATAATCAATAAAACAAGGCAGTCATTAACTCTAAGAAAATGGAAATCAGAAAAGAGATGTACTCACAATATACTACATTGCCCAGATGGAAAAAATATTAATAAAGTTAAAATGAGGTCAACCCTAAAAATGACTTACCTGCAAATGATGACATACTACATTGAGACAATGGAGGAAGGAAGTGTGCAGGAATATTAGAATTTTTTTGTTGGGGAGGAAATTTAAGGAATCTTCCAGAGAAGTCAATAGATAACATGCAAATGAAATAAA
>NW_007734785.1:0-4265 GCF_000696425.1 Galeopterus variegatus
AGCCCCCCTGGCTCTCGCCCCTGCCACCGCCCTCCCCTCCCCCTGCAGCCTCCTGCCCCAGCCTGAGGGCCTAGAACTCACGGCCGCCTGCAATGCAGCCTGTGGCTGCCAGCTGGAGCACTACAACCCCGTGTGCGGCTCTGACGGCGTCCTGTACTTCTCGCCCTGCCACGCAGGGTGCCCTGCGACAGCCGAGACTAGCCCAGGTGGCCGGAAGGTGAGTGTGGCTGCTGCCTGCAGCCCCCAGCCCTGCCTGCACCCTGGGGAGGGGCCTCTGTGTCTCCCTCTGGTAACTGGCGCTGTTGTCGGGCTCCCCAGGTCTACCGAAACTGTAGCTGCGTCTCTCAGAACTTTTCCTCTGGTTTTGGCCACGCTACTGCAGGGAAATGTACCTCAGCTTGTCAGACAAAGCCCCTCCTTCTGGTTTTCGTATTCGTTGTTATTTTCTTCACATTCCTCAGCAGCATTCCTGCGCTCACAGCAACTTTACGGTAAGCCAGGGGGCCCAGGTGTTGCTTTTGTCCTGAACCTTCTGTTGCAGCACTGGAAGGTGGAGCTCTGCAGATCCCATGATGGGGAACACTCTGGGGTACACTCTGGGCCCCTGCAAAGCGGGCCTGTCTGTCGCTGTGGTAGGAAAGAGCTGTCTATGACCTCTGATGAGGTGCTTGCCACTTGGGGAGGTGGTGATGTGACCTGAGGCTTGGCCAGGACTCAGCTGCTGGCCTGGGGGTATGACGTGGCACACAGCCACACTTCTGTGGGCACTGACCTGTGGTTTTCCATTGCAGGTGTGTCTCTGACCAGCAGAGATCCTTCGCCCTGGGAATCCAGTGGATCGTAGTTAGAACACTAGGTACAGTGGAGCACGAGGAAATCACGCACAGCTGTGCGGTGTGTTCGCTGTGCGAGGGCACCCGGCAGGGGTCTACTCACTGTGCCAGTGTGCATCTCCGCAGGAGCTATGCCCACCTGGGGAAAGCACTGTTCTCTAACTGTCCCCTAGAGGGACCCATCGTCATTTACTTGCCCAAAGAGTATTTCCCCCTCATTAACATGAAGGCTGCATAGGAGTCAGAGATGGGGGACTCCCAGCCTAATGCTGAATCCCTAGAAAAAGAAACATTTAAGTCCCCTCTGAGAGCCTCTGAGAACGTCAATGGCCGATGTCACCCTTCCAAGAGCCCGCGCATCCCAGGTCTCCTGACTGCCCACACNGCATTCCTGCGCTCACAGCAACTTTACGGTAAGCCAGGGGGCCCAGGTGTTGCTTTTGTCCGGAACCTTCTCTTGCAGCACTGGAAGGAGGAGCTCTGCAGATCCCACGACGGGGTACACTCCGGGGTACACTCTGGGCCCCGGCAAAGCGGGCCTGTCTGTCGCTGTGGTAGGAAAGAGCTGTCTGTGACCTCTGATGAGGTGCTTGCCACCTGGGGAGGTGGTGATGTGATCTGAGGCTTGGCCAGGACTCAGCTGCTGGCCTGGGGGTATGACATGGCACACAGCCACACTTCTGTGGGCACTGACCTGTGGTTTTCCATTGCAGGTGTGTCTCTGACCAGCAGAGATCCTTCGCCCTGGGAATCCAGTGGATCGTAGTTAGAACACTAGGTACAGTGGAGCACGAGGAAATCACGCACAGCTGTGCGGTGTGTTCGCTGTGCGAGGGCACCCGGCAGGGGTCTACTCACTGCGCCACTGTGCATCTCCGCAGGAGCTATGCCCACCCGGGGAGAGCACTGTTCTCTAACTGTCCCCTAGAGGGACCCATCGTCATTTACTTGCCCAAGGAGTTTTTTCCCCTCATTAACATGAAGGCTGCATAGGAATCAGAGAGGGGGGACTCCCAGCCCTGATGCTGAATCCCTAGAAAAAGAACATTTAAGTCCCCTCTGAGAGCCTCTGAGAACATCAATGGCCGATGTCACCCTTCCAAGAGCCCGCGCATCCCAGGTCTCCTGACTGCCCACACCCCCTGCCCGCCTCTGGGCATGTCAGGTGCTGAGCAAGTGTCTCTCTGCAGGGGGCATCCCCGGGCCCATCGCCTTCGGCTGGGTGATTGACAAGGCGTGCCTTCTGTGGCAGAACCAGTGCGGCCACCAGGGTTCCTGCTTTGTGTATCAGAACGCGGCCATGAGCCGGTACATGCTCATTGCGGGGCTCGTGTACAAGGTGAGCTGCGCCCACGGGAGGGAGCCTGGGGTCTCTCCAGAGGGCAGTGGGGGATTTCCTCCTCAGCTAGCTCAGGGCAGGACACTCCATGGGATCTCCCAACAGCTCCAACCCCAGCTGAATACCTGCAGCTCTGTTTCTAGAAGGGGACATCCCTTCCACATGCCTCACGAGCTGGTGCCGGGACTCTGAAGATGTGCCGGCATCAGATGGAGCCGTGGAAGAGCCTTTCAAGGTTCACACTCCAAGCCCCCAGCAGCACCCAGCTCGCAGCCCCAAGCCTTAGAAGCAGCTCCTGTCCCTCTGCCTGCCAGGGGCTGCCGACCACAGCATGGACGGTGCCAGGTGGATCTGGTTAGTGAAGGGCTTTGGAGGGATGGCTCCTCCTGGCAGCCTGGCGGGCCGGTCCAGTGCTGGGCCTTGGCCTGCTTGCTGTATCCATGTGCGACATGACCCTCCACTCTCAACGTGCCTTGAACTCCACCTGTTTCTCAGCCTGTCCCTCTCTTTTCAAGCTAAGAGAAACTTCCTGTTGTAACTCTGGGCTCATGCTAGCTTCAATGTCCCCCCATTAGGGGATAGGGCAAAAACCCTTCAAAATAAAATGAAATCCCAGGGCCGGGAGCTCAGAGGACTGTGATCCTCTTTCTGGGGTGGCAGACACAGGGGCATTCAGCTCACAGGGGCCCCGGCCCCAGGTGCTTTCCGTGCAGGAGGCTTGGAGAAAGAGAAGGGCTTGAAGCCAGGAAGGAGACCTGTGTTTATCTCCCCTCGGATTAGCACAAAAATAGCCATGTGTGAGAAGGGATTTGTGTGGCTCTGGAGAAAAGCTGTTGGTCAATTTACAGAGACACACTCTTCCCAGGGAACTGTCCCTTGCCTTTCCTTTCCTGTATGTTGGATGCTGAGCAGCAGGCTGGTGCCCACGTCTGCCCAGACCACAACCCAGGAGCTCCGCACAGCCGGCATGAACCGTGCAGAGGGTTGGGGTCGGCTCCAGAAGCAAGGCGTTGATTTTAGAAGAGGGGTAGACAGGCCAGGCCCTGAAAGTCCCCATCGATCAGATCGCCGCGCAACCAAGTTGAAACAGCCTTGCTCTTGTGAGCGCGGGGGCGGTGCTCCGGGAAGCACGTGGGAGGTTCTGCCCAAGCCCGGGGTTCACGCCTCAGTTGTGTGCACAGCTCGCTGCGTGTGTGAGGTGCTCTCGGGCTGCGCGGTCTCCAGGGTCTGCGCGCCAGCCTGCCGTGTCCCCGCATGCCCCCGCAGGGTGGCTGTCACTCCCTGTTGCGGGGAAGTAACTGACCGGTTCGTGTTAGGTGTCTGTGGCTGCCGTAATGAGGAATTGAGGTGTGGGCGGGTCAGTCCCTTCTGGGAACTCTGAGGTAGGATCTGGTCCAGCCTCTCCCGTGTTGGAAGTGGCTCCGGCAATCTTTGCTGTGTGGACACATCGCTCTGGTCTCTACCTTCATCTTCACACAGTCTTCCTTCCGTGTCTGCCTCAGATCTCCCTGTCTCTCTCTCATAAGGACACGTGTCATTGATGTAGAGCCCACTTTAAATCCAGGATGTCATCGTCTCAGGACCCATAACTGAGTTGCACCTACAAACACCCTATTTCCAAATAAGGTCCCATCCACAGGCACGCAGGGTTAGGACTCAGACATATCTTTTGGGGAGACACTGTTCAACCCATGACAAGCCCTGCCACCTTATCCTGTGCCTCAGTTTTTAGTCAAATGTTTTTCATTTCCTTGTTAACAATATTGGTACCCACTCTAGGAGCTGGTTATGTGGGAAAGACGTGTCTTCCTCCCGGGTGGGCCAGGTTCAAGGGGCGGGGGGGCCTTGGAGCAGGTGGCTCGGGGGGTCCAGTGGCTCCTCCTCTGTCCCCAGGTGCTGGGCTTCCTCTTCTTTGCCATTGCCTGCTTCCAGTACAAGCCCCCATCGGGGTCTTCGGACGGCTCAGAAGATTCTCTGCCCAGCCAGTCCTCAGCCTCCAACAACGCCATGGACCTCCAGCTCCAGAGCAACATCTGAGCCCTTCCCCACCCCCGGGGACACAGCAGCCACTGAGCATCCCCTGAGAGCAAGAG
>NW_007734785.1:5025-6271 GCF_000696425.1 Galeopterus variegatus
TCTGAGCCCTTCCCCACCCCCGGGGACACAGCAGCCACTGAGCATCCCCTGAGAGCAAGAGCCACCTGCCCTCCAGACTCATCTAACTTCTTGGAAGGGCTGACCACCTGGGAAAATCCCACAATGGGTTCTGGGGCCTGCAGGGCTGTCCCAAGGTTGAGATGGAGCCGATGGGCCTCAGGGGACAGAGCCTGAAAGACACTTAGGAGAAACCACGAGGCTCCTAGAATGGGTGCACATCCTCCCGGCCCAGGGTCCACAGCGTCTGTGGGGGCCTGCCCGGCCCTGCCATCTGCATTGCTGTGACAAAGCGTGAAGCCCAGTGAGATGGCTGTGTCCCAGGGGACGCCATCCTGTGGAACCTCCTACTTGACACAGAGTTTAAAGTCTGCCATCAGCTCTGCCCTCGGAGCTGCACAGCCTCTGCAGTGGGTATAACTTACATAGGTATATATTTATGGACGTATATTTTGCATAAAAATGTATTTATAGAATTTATTTTATACCTGAGAGCGTGGTGTGCATACAGGCAGACTTGAGCAGGCACCGGGAGAGTGCCTGGACTGCCAACCCCAGGGAATGTTTGTCTCTGTGTGTCCTCAATTGAAATTGTGCATATGTGAATATATTTCAATATTTAAAGCACACGTCCCTGTACAGTAGATTTTATTTCCATGCAGTTGCACAGCGTGGTGGTTTTACCCACCCTCCATGTGGATTTTCGTGAGTGTGTGCCCTGAGGGCAGAGGTGGACTCAGCCCACGGCCCCCCATTTTTATCCAAGAGGGACCATGCATGTGTGTGCTTGCACATGTGTGCTGAGTGCATGTGTACGTGTGTGTGTGCACACATGTGTGCAAGCATGTATGTGTGCGTGTGAGAAATGGGACAAAAGGGAGCCCAGCACAGGCTCCCTTGTTTGCAGGATCTCTTGGGTGGGCTCAGTCTTGTCCCAAGAGGGGCCCATGTCGGTCCAAGACCTGTCTCATGGCTTTGGGGGTTGGGGGTATGAAGCAAGGGACCCTGTCTATCACAGGAGCCCCGTGGGAGCGAGGGAAGACAGGCCTTGGTCCTGATTGTGGCTGCATGTCCCCAAGGTGGCCCTCCAAAGTCAGATGAAGGCCAAGAGTTCTAGGCTCCAGGTAATAGTGTTTGAAGTGTCTGCGGCCTCTGCGTGGCAGCGATGGAGACAGGCCTGGGTGTCAGATGGGTGGTCATGCCTCGCACCCTACAGGATTGAGAAAAG
>NW_007734785.1:7545-12218 GCF_000696425.1 Galeopterus variegatus
CACCTCTCTCCTGGCCACCCCTGCCCTGGTGTCCACTGAGCTGGTCATCTCTGTCATGCTACGTTTGTGGCCTTCCACAGTGCGTGGCCTTTTGGAGCTGACTCCTCACTTGCACAGCCCCTGAGGCCCACCCAGGGGCTGCATGTGTGGACGGTGCTCCCGTGCACACCTCCTTTCTGTTGCATGGGACACCGTGCCATTCTGGGGCCTCCACCTGCCTTCGGTCACCTGGTCAACCTCATCTTACGGGAAGGAAGCTGAGGCCCAGAGGCATGAGGGCACTGGTCCAGGGTCTCGTGCCCCCCAGGCTGTCAACAGACCTGGCAGAGACCACCTTGGCCACGTGCTGAGGAAGCAGTGGGCTCCTGGGAGCTTTGCAGGGGGGTTCAGCCCGATCAACAGGCCGAGCCAGGCTGGCAGGCCCAGGAGCCACAAAAGCACCATCCAAACAAACTGTGCGCCACTCCTCTGGGGGTGGCCCGCAGAGATGTTTGCTGAGCACCACTGCCATGCCAGGGTCCGTTCCAGCCTCTGCAGAGACAGCACCAATCCAAGACCACATGAGGTCCGCCCTCCCAAGCTGACAGTGAGGGGTGAACACAGGTTCCTGACAAGGATGCGGCGCCAAAGGAAATAAAATGGGCAAGCCCCGGGGGCTCCGTCGGGCAGGGCAGTCGGGAAGGCTTCTCTGAGGAGGTGGCATTCAAGCTGAGACCTGAGAAGGGGGTAGAAATTTTAGGTAGAAAAGTGGCAAGTGTGAAGGCCTTGAGGCAGGAACTAAGTGACGAGCCCACAGGACACCGAGAGTGGTCCCCAGCCCCAGAGGCGGGCAGCCACCACCTTTTCTTTATAAAGCATTTCGTGCCACGACGGTCCCGCCTCCGGGTTGTCGCTGTTGTCCACTCTCTTCCTCCCCACGTGCCGGGTGACCCCCTCCTGCATCACATCACAGCAGAGCAGAGAGCGGATGCTCCTTGATTTAGCCACACCCGGGGGGTCCGGTCATGCACGCTCAGGAGCCAGGCCCAGGACCACCCTCGTGCAGCCGAGTCGGGGCAAGTGCGTCCAGAGGCAGTTAGAGAACGAGGACCCCAGACCACGCACAGGGGCCAGGCCGTCCTCCTGAGGGCGCGACAAGCTCTCACCCAGGACGGCCGTCCACACAGATTCCCTGTGCCCTTCCAGCACTGCCGCCCACCCCGACTGTGACTAATCATTGTAAGAAATAAAAATAAACACGTGCAGATATAAAGGTATGCATACATAATTTATATGAAATATAAGATCATAAAAATAAAACAGGTCCTAGTGTTGAGGTGCATTTCCCTGGTTATTAGCAAGGGCACGTGGCTATTGTGGACTGAATCGTGTCCCCCCACATTCCGTGCTGAAGTGCTAATGCCCAGTGTGCTGGGTTCAGAGATGGGCCTTTACGAGGTGACTCAGGTTAACCGATGCTAAAGGACTGGAGCCCTACTAAACATTTTGATCTATTTTGTTGCACAAAGATTTAACTTTTCACATAACTGAATCTGTTGCTTTTACCAGGGCTCAGGGCCCCCCACATCCACACATGAGGAAGTCTGGTCACCCTCTAAATGCTAGGGTTCCCTGAGTCCAGCCCTGGACTCATCTCCTTGCACAATCTCACCTCCACCCGTGGCTGGACTACCCCGGACCCCTCGGGGATTCCCAGGTAGCCCACCACAGTCTCTCCCCAGGAGCCCTGTCCCCGCCTCATCCTGACATCCAGCCCACCTGGTCATGGCACATCCCCCTCAGGGTGACACCTCGCCATCCTCGGCCACTCTGGTCCTCACCTTCCCATTCCCTCTCCATGCAGGGCTCCAGACCCATCCCTCCCTCTGTCCTGTTCTGCCTATTGGACTCAGACCAGAGTCCCATCTTTGGGGGTGTCTTCCTCCCAGGTTCCAGGTCTCAATGGCCTGGGCATGGTCTGGCTCTGCTGTGAGTCCCCACCCACCGTGGGCTCTTCAGGATGGGGATCTGTCGGCTTTATCTCTGGGAGGGCCAGACTTGGCACTTCAGTGCTCAGCAGATGTTTCTCGGAAGAAGGGACAACTGAAGCAAAACAGAAAGGATCAGGTTCATGGCACCGCCCACGAGAGGAGCCTCGGGACGTCCGTCTTCCCAAAATTCATAGAGTCTGACCAGTGCCTGACCCTGAGATGCTGTGGTGCCAAAGGCAGGGCCTTGTTCATCTCCCTAGCTCAGGTGCCCAGGAGCTGGCCTGAGCTAACGCGTGTCTCATCACAGGAGGCACATTGGGACACCTCTGTCCCCTCGTCCTCTTGAGATGGTTTGGGAAGGCCAGTGGGGAAGTGGCCTCAGGGATCCCAGGACTGCACTGTTGGGATGTGCCCTGTATCCTCCAGCTCTGGGCCTGCTCCAGCCCCGATCGGCTGACCCCTAGCAAAGCTGACCCCCATGCTCCCCCAGATGGGCGCTTGGAGCCACTTTGGCCAAAGCCACGGGTTGTTTTCTGTAACTGATTCTGGCCTGGGTGGAGCTCTCCAGGCACCAGCTCTGGGTGTGAGCTCTGAGCAGGGCACCCAACTCCCAGCTCCTCCCAGTGGGCACCCTGGGCAGCCAGTGGGGGTTTGGGATCTACAGACATCCAGTGGGCACTAGGGGGGCAGCACAGACATGGCCTGGGCCCACCTGCATGCACTCAAGTCCCCTCCCCAGCTGACGGTCTCTCCCCCCATGAACTCAAGCCAGAAACAGGGTCTCTTCGGCTCTCCTGGTTTTTGTTTCTGCAAGCGTGAGTGGATGCTAATCCTTCCACCCATCCTGGGCCGGCACCTCCACTAGCCGGGAACTGGGCACGGCCTGGATTTAAGCAGCAGCCGGGATAACACGGGCCGCCTGGCCCCCTAGCCATGTGGACAGAAATCAAGCACCTGCTGAGCACCAGGCCTGTGCTGAGCGGACATAGCAGGGAACAGGTACCCAGGCCGGATGGGACTGGCTCCTTGGAGGGCCAGAGGAAAGCCAGAGCTTTTCTCAGGGCTGACCCCAGGCAGCCGCTGGGCCCTCAGCAACCCAGAGAGCTCTGATGGAGGAAACTCCCCCATTCCCTAGCAGATGGGAACCCCCAGCACCTTGCAGAAGCTTGTTCTCGGATTCCCTTGCACCTGTCTCCGACCTTGAAGAAGGCCTGAGGCAGTCCAAGCCGGGGTGGGTATGTTTTAGAGATCACGCGTTTCTTAAATGGCTTTACTGAAACGTAAATCACGTGCTATACTATTCATCCACGTTAAGTGTGCAGTTCAGTGGTTCAGTTGATGTGCAGAGCTGTGCAGCCGCAGCACGAGCAGAACACGAGATGTGCTTCGCAGAGAATCCCCGAGCCCCTCTGCCATCGCCCCCGCCCTCCCCATTGTTCCACTTGCTGTCTCTATTTGCCTGGTCTGGATGTTTCCTACAAGTGGGGCCATCAACATGCAGCCCTTTGTCTCGCACACTGGGCAGACGTTCCCACGGCCCCCCGCACCGGAGCACGTGTCCGCGTGGGGTTCCTTTCTGAGGCCGGGGGTGTTTCTCTGTGCGGATGGCCACATTATGTGTATCCCATTACTTAAAAGGAAGGGAAAAACTCCTTGGCTTCTGCCAGCCGTCTCCAGACTGAAATCTAAACGTTCAGCCAGTGTGAAGTTGGAGTCAGGGCGATGCCACGACGGCACAGTCACCAGCCACCAGGGCCTTTCTCTGCAGATCCGGCAGACGTGGGCTTCCTCCACGCTCCCGTGAGAGCACCCTCTCAGCCTGAGTTACCCCGTTTTCCCTTCTCCAGCCCCAAAGGCAGCTTTGAGACCCCATCCCCCCCACACACACACGCAGAGCCCAGGCCCCCATCCCAGGTTAGGCCCACTCCAGGCCTGGGGCTCAGGCTTCTTCTGTGTTTCTGTCTATGGTGGGCCCTTTGGGAGGACACATGGCACACACACACACACACACACACCACACAGGGACACACACACACACACACACACACATCATACACAGCACACACACACACCACATGGACACACACACACATCAGACATACCACACATCACACACGCCACACAGACACCCCACACAGAGGCACACACACCACATACACCACATAGACACACACACAGATGTACTCACTCCCACACAGACACATACACCCTCCACACAGTGACACACACACATCATATACACCACACAGACACACTCCACACAGATGCATTCACACATACCACACACAGAGACACACACTCCACAGGGACACACACACACGTCATACACATCATATAAACACACAGAGACACACACACACAGACACACACATATCATATAGACACACACACACACGCACACACCACAGGGACACACACATCATGCAGACACACACAGGTGCACTCACGCACACCCCAGCTGTGTGCACACACACCCAGATGGCACCTACCGCCTGAAGCCCCCTCCAGGTGAGAACCGGCCACTCAGAATGCGGGAGGCAGAGCCTCTGTGTCCCACCTTATGGCCAGCCCCTCCTGCTTGCTGAGAAAACACCAGAAGGCCGTGCTTCAGGGCTTGTTTATGAGCCGCAGTCATGGTTTCAAAAGGCTGGAAGCCTCCACTGCGGCCTGAGACCTCTCTTTGCTCCGTCTTCATATTTCTAC
>NW_007734785.1:12268-13985 GCF_000696425.1 Galeopterus variegatus
TTCTGTCTATGGTGGGCCCTTTGGGAGGACACATGGCACACACACACACACACACACACACCACACAGGGACACACACACACACACACACCACACCAGAAGGCCATGCTTCAGGGCTTGTTTATGAGCCGCAGTCATGGTTTCGAAAGGCTGGAAGCCTCCACTGCGGCCTGAGACCTCTCTTTGCTCCGTCTTCATATTTCTACCAAAGGCAGAGATTTTCCCCCAAGGCTGCCGTCCTCGGGACCTGCCCACCTCAGGAACCATATGCGGCTCACTTGGGCCCACAATTGAGGCCACATGGGCTCTGCCATCAGTGGCAGGAGGGGACCGACCTTGATCCGGCTGGGCTGTGCCCGCTGAGCAATGCAGGGCCAGGGTGGGGCACTGCCTGCTGGACGAGTGACCTCAGGCAGGCTGCTTGACTTCTCTGTGCCTCGGTTTCCTCTTCTATAAAGGGAGACAAAGTATCTATCACCTGCCTGGGAGGGTGCAGGTGGCTGTTTGTCTCAGTCCCTGGTCCAGGTTCAGACGCCCTGCTTGGCTGTCAATGCTGGGGGCTCAGTGCTGTTCTCCTTCATGTTCTCACACATGTAATGTTCCTCCTGGATGCACAAAGTCCCCCCGGGTGGCCCCGGCCTCTGCCCAGCTGGTGGGGGAAGTTATCCAAGTTCATGGCCACTTGTTCTGCCCATGACCACTGCGGTGCCAGGAGGCACCTTCTGGGTACCCAGACATCATCTGCGTATTAGTCGCTGAGAGATTGGTGCTCAGATGCTCCCACCTGGGGGAGGGCAGTACCCCACTGACGTCCCAGAAATCACACTGTCAGCCAATGGGCGCACAGCCTGAGACTCAAACTGAAAATCATTCACTGTTCATCTGAAACGCACATTTACCTGGGGGCCCAGCATTTTTATTTGCTGTGTCTGGCCATCCTACTTGGGTGGGAGGGGGGTCCCTCAAAGAGGGAGTAGCCTGGAGACCCCCAGCCCAGAGAGACATTTCCATCTGAGCCCACCAGGGGGCGAGCGAGCCCATCAAAGCGTGGACTTCAGTCAACCCAGGGACAGAGCTGCCAGCCCAGGGCCTGCCCGGCCCCCGCCGGCCCCTTGGCTTCCTCCCAGGTCCTCTGCCCTCCCCACCTGCTCCCCAAGAGTACCTGGGGTGGGGCGGGGTTTCTCGGGACTGAGACTGTCACCCCCTCCCTCCATCACTCCCAGCATCAGGGCTGGGATGCTCCTCGGCTCCTGCTGTGTCCCTGGGTCACTGTCCATAGCGCCAGGTGCAGAGAGCTCCAGGGCCCCAGGAAGGCAGCCTGGCAGTGGCCAACCACTCACCTGTTCTCCCAACGGCCAGGAGAAAACTAGCAAGTAAGGACAGCAAGAGACATACCCCAAGTGCAGGGGTGGATGGAGGGTGTGACAAAAGCATGGCGCAGTCATCTGTGTTGGCTCATTGGTCACAACACGCGTGCGGACGCGAGGTGCTAATAATCAGGAGGCCGCGGGCAGGGAGGGGCTCTGTGGGAACTCTCCGTACTTCCTAAAGGATTTGTCTGTAAACCCAAAACTGCCCTAGAAAATAAAACTTATTAAAACCCCAAAAAAGGGGGCCGGCCCGGTGGCGCACTCGGGAGAGTGCAGCGCTGGGAGCTCAGCAGCGCTCCCGCCGGGGGTTCGGATCCCACATACAGACCGGCCGCTCACTGGCTGAGC
>NW_007734785.1:14936-19651 GCF_000696425.1 Galeopterus variegatus
AAAACAATACAAAACATAAAGTGGGGGTGGGGAAGGGTGGAGTGGGGTTGGGGACAGCCTCTGGCGAGGTGACATTTGGCTGACCCTGAAGGGTCCAGGGAGAGGATTGGGTGACCAGCAAGTGCCGGGAGTGGGGGGAGTGACCAGCAAGTGCCGGGGTAGGGGTTGGGCTGTTTCAGGGTCAGCATGTGGAGACCAGAGGGAAGGGGGATGCAGGAGCTGGCGTGGGCTGGGGCTGGGCAGACCCCGCAACCCTGGGGCCTCTCTAAGGCCTTAGCTTCAGCCAGGGGAGATCAGGACCCTCGGGGCCTTAGCGGGGCAGGGACTGCCAGGGGTCTTCAAAACCCTGCATGGTTAGTCAAGATTCCCCCCAAATCAGGGGCAATTCAGGGGGGCTGGCAACATTTTAACTTGCCAAGCAAGGAGATAAAACACGGACAACCGTGACAAGACAGCACTGAGATCCACCACCCACCAGGACTGTTCTCTACAAGGACACATGCCAAGCTCACCACCATGACTGCCAGGGCCAGGGAGCCAGGGAGGGGGCTCCCAGGACACAGAGTGCTGAGGCAGGAGATAGCAGGTGTAAGTGCAGGGGGTTACTGGAGAGACTTCCTGGGGAGGGGGTGTCAAGGGGAACACAGGTATGAGACCCCAGGGCCGGGCAGAAATGGAGTGGTCACTCGGGCAGCAGGGGGAAGACGAGGCTGCCATTGCCAGGTCAGCCTATGTTGGGCTCATCGGGAGCTTGGTGGTTACTCAAGCATCAGTGGAACCGTGGAAGGTTGGATCAGGAGAGATGGGCCAACATGCATCAGGACTACACAGGGGTGCTGGCAGCTCCCGATGGCCCTGCCACCCCTGCAGTGGGGCCCAGGCCTGGGAACCAGCTTCTAACAGACAGAATTTGTGGGAGGGACATCTGCCACTGGGTTGTCAAAGACCGTGATCCACCCTGCTGATATTCTCTCTCTGCTCTTCGTGCGCTGATGGAGAGGCCCACATGGCTGGGATCAGAGGATGCAGCCAGCAAACACTGGACCCTCAGCACAGGGCCTTCAAGGACCCGACTCCTGCTAGGTGCCACGTGAAGGAACCTGGAGGAGGATCTGCCCCGGGTGAGCCTGGAGATGACGGCAGCCAGGCGGCACCTGGAGGGGCAGACAGGAGAGAGACCCAGCTCAGCTATGCCCAGGCCCTGACCCACAGAGGCCATAGTAAATAGTGATACAGTGAACATGTGCCATTTTAAACCACTAGGTTCTGGGGAACTTTGTTATGCAGAAATAGGTAACCATCACACCCTTGAGAGCAGAACAGCATGGAAAGACTGGAGGGGAGAGTTGGGACCCAGAGGGCAGGCAGGGGCATCACGTGGGAGGTGAAAGACTCATGAATGGGTAGGGGCAAGTGTGAGGCACAAAGGCCATTCCCTGGAGTTTTAGACTGAGGCAGATGGAGAGGCCTGAAGCCACCAGGCCAACAGCAGGAGAGAGGGAGGCCAGCTCTGCACGTGGTGTGCTCGAGGAACCCTGGGATGTCCTGGTGAGTTGTGCAGATGCAGGCGGGACACAGAACAGCAAGGCCAGGGGACATATTTGGGGGTGTCAGCCTAGAGGATGAGGCACAGCCGCCAGGGCAGGAAGCCCAGAGAATGGTGGCTGTGACTGGAGCAGGTGCCATTGGGGCCAGGACGACCTTCTCCACTGGGTGTGGGTCTCAGCCTCACACTCCAAGGTGGTAGCCACGGGCTTGCTGGACCCAGGAGGGGAGGAAGAAAAACGAGGGCAGAAGGCAGAGCTGCTCCTCCGAGTCCCAGGAGATTGTTCTTGATGACAATTCTGCACACATACACTGCCCAGAGCTACCTCACGTGGCCCCACCGACTAGCGCTCCCTCTCTCTCTCTACCACATGAGGACACAGAGAGAAGGCGATATCTGCAAACCGGGAAGAGGACGCTCACCAGGAACCAAACGTGCTGGCACCTTGATCTTGAACTTCCAGCCTCCAGAACTGTAAGAAATGAATGTCTGTTGTTTAAGCCACCCTGAGCTAAGTAAGATGCAGGATTTCAGCCCTGGTCTGTGGGTTCTGAAGACCATCCTGCTCTAGCGCCCCACCTTGTCCTCAGGTGCCAGGAAGGAGGGGAAATGCTCCAAGCTGCAGAGAGGACAGAGGGTGGGAAGGAGGAGATCCGGCTGCCTGCACGGCCCACAGGGAACCCCCAAACACTGAGCTGAGGCACCGGACCAGGAAAGGGCCCGAGCATCTGGGATGGCGCACCCAGCCTGGGGGCAGCCCTCACACAGGGAACACAGCTGCTTTGGCTGCTGAAGCGACTGGGAATGAACTGGCCCGCCAGTCCACATTCTGACGCGTCTCTTTCTCTGTGTGGTGAGATTTCTCATTGTTTTATGGATGCCGCCAAGCCCAGGTTCCTTTCCGGCTCCCAGGAGGGCCCTTCTGGTGCAAATCCTCACTGCTGGCCACCCTCGCATCCTCTTCCAACTCCAGATCTCTGCAGCCTCTGAGTGCCAACACCCCTGCCTCGATTCTGGGCTTCCCCCGCCTCTCCCATGGATGATTTGCCTGCCTGTAATTCAAACCCAGTGAAGGGACAGGGGCAGATGGTCTCCAGAGGTGGCCAAAGCATGAGGACAGAGACAAATCTGGCTGCAGCAGGCTTGGCTCTGGCCCCAGCCCCCTGGGTCCTGGTGACACAGTGGCTATGGGACTCACAGTACTGGGGAGCACTGGGGGCCAGTACCTGCCTCAAATGCCAGACTGTGTTATCGTGAATGAAGAATGGCCCCCGCTGGCATCTCGGGGGCCAGGCATGCCCTGCTGCAGGCCCATGGGCATTGGGTCACCCTTGGGTCTGCTCTGGCCTTGGTGCTGGCTTCCTCCTGTGGCCACCTCTGCCCCTCAGGAGCTCTAGCATCTTGGGGGACAGAGTAAGCTGTGGGATTGGCCAGCAGGGCACAGCAACAGGGCATGGCTGCCTGTGCAGCAGGAGGTGCGGCTGTGCTGCAGCCCGCAGGGCAGGGAGGGCGGGGAGGGCTGCAGCGGGCCAGGTGCCAGTGAGGGGACTTCCGCACAGAAGCACCAATGGTTCCTTTTAGCTGCACGCGATAAGAAGATACACTCTAGTTTTCAAGCAAAATTTAGAGGAAATATGAAGAGGCAGGACTTACTGAGATTAAACAGAAAACTGTTGACAAATCCAAGTGTTGATGAGGACGTGAGCAGCCGCGGCCCCTGTGCACCACCGGCAGGTGTAAAGAAGGGTGCTGCTACCCAGATAACTCTGGCTCACCCTGACCTTAAACACCTGCTTTTCTTATGACCTAGCAATTCTGCTCCTAGAGAAATCAAAAAGTGTGTTTGCAACTAAACCCAAGGCCAGCTGCCCACTGCCAAACAGAAACTACTGAGAAGCCCAGTGTCGGTGCAGAGGGAAGCAGCTTGACTCAGGAGAGCCCCAGCCTGACTAGCCCACCTGCAAGGCTCAGGTTTACCCAGGGGTTTTCAGGGAGGAGGTTGAGGGAGTGGACTGTGGGAAGTGAAAAGCAGGAGGCAGGGGGATGTGTAAGGGGCCAGGTGCAAATTCTCGCCAAGGCTGTGACTGGCTTCTGTTCTCAGACTTGACGTTATCTTAGGGTCCCTCAGGATTTTTGCTTCAGGGTGAAGTCACATAGCTTTTTGATGTCTTTCTTATTTTCTCAGGATCTGGAAAACAGCTTTACACTTATGTAAATAATGTCATCCTGCCCCGTAACCAAGGTTCAAAATATCAAATAACCATAGGAAAAGAGGGAACTCAGAGAATGCATGCTAGGCCAGCTTTATGCTTATCTTATACTCTGCTAGACAAGTGTACTCCGCCTGTCTCTGGGGATTCAGCGAGCAAGTGTGCCTTACAAACTTCCTCCAACACTGAGGCCTGCTCCAGCCCCAGGGAAAAGGATCAGAGGATCAATTATGGGGTCTGCTGTTACAGTCTCCCCCTTCTCATGTTCCTTCCTCAATCTTGAGGTGGTGCTTTAGTCTCGTTCACTCTAATATGTTCACACAAAAACTTATACACAAATGTTTATAATGTTTCTATTCGTAGTTATCAAAACAAAAACATTTGGAAACAATCCATATGTCCTTTGATGAATGAATGGATAAACAAGCCATATTACATTCATGCAATGAAACACTACTCAGCAATAAAAAGGAAGAAACTACTAATACATAAAACAGTAAAGATGAATCTCAGAGCCATTATGCCAAGTGCAAGAAGCCAGACTCAAAAGGTCATGCATTGCATGGTTTATTTATGTGACATCCACAACAGAGGCAAAACTGTAGGGATGGAGAACAGACCGCGGTTGCCAGACCAGGGCTGGTGGGGTGGGAAGAAGGGTGAGACCTTAACAGGATAACATGATGGAGTGTTGGGTGTGATGGAAGTATTGTGTGTCCTGACTGTGGGGATGGGTACACAAATCTACACATTTATTAAAATTTGTAGAATTATTCACCAAAAAAACAATTTTATGCACAGTAGTTAAAAAAAGTAAAAGAGAGGGCCGGCCCAGTGGCGCACTGCTACAGTGTGCCACTTGGGAGCACGGCGGCGCTCCCACCGAGGGTTCGGATCCCACATACAGACCGGTTCCCGCTCACTGGCTGAGCGAGGTGTGGGTGCAACACCGAGGGTTG
>NW_007734785.1:20212-22935 GCF_000696425.1 Galeopterus variegatus
GACAAAAAAGGAAAAAAAAAAAAAAAAAAGTAAAAGAGGGCCATCCTGTGGCTCACTCGGAAGAGTGTGGTACTGATAACACCAAGGCCACGGTTTCGGATCCCATATAGGGATGGCTGGTTAGCTCACTGGGTGAGCGTGGTGTTCACAACACCAAGTCAAGGGTTAAGATCACCTTACCGGTCATCTTTTAGAAAAAAAAAAAAAAAAGTAAAAGAAACAAAACAAAAACACAAACAAACAAAACAAAACAAACAAATTAACCTGTTTCCCATTCTCAGATTCTTCAGGTGGCAAAGGATTCTCGAGTTAATACGGGACCTCAGACCAAAGACCATACCAGGAAAAGATGATCTAAAGGTAAAGCCAAAAATATGGCTACAACACCTTTTGTTAAAATGACAGAAAAATTTAAGGTGCTTATTCATAGACCCTTTAAAACAGATAAAAGGTCTCCCGGACCTTAAAGGTATATCTCAGAGATCCTCTACATTGAACAAAGAGTTTCTAAGAAGCTTAAGGGTGTTGTTCCAAAGCAGCACACAGGAGAGAGGGGGCTTATCTTCACAAGATTTGTAGTTAATGGATTTTGGCTAATGGTGGAAACCCAAATAAGATTCATAGGACCCACAGAGTTTTTAATAGCAATTAGTTTCATTTTTATAGATACTGTTATTATATTTTTAATTTCAGTTTCCAAGTGTCCTTTGCTGTAGATAGAGATACAGTTGAGTTTTGTATGTTGACCTTGTATCTTGCAACCTGCTAAATCACTTCTTCATTCTAGGAGCTTTTGTGCAAATTCCATGGGATTTTCTACATAGTTATGTCATCTGTGGAGAGGGATGTTTTTATTTCTTCCTCTCCAATCTATATTCCTTTTATTTCTTTTTCTTGCCTTATTACACTGGCTAGACTCTCCAGAATGATTTCAAATAGGAGTTATAAGAGAAGATATCCTTGCCCTGCTCCTGATCTTAGGGAGAAAACGGTCTTCCACTATTAAGTACGATGTTAGATGTATGTATTTTTCATAGAAGCCCTTTATCAGGTTGAACAGATTTTCTTTTTATTTCTACTTTGCTGAGATTTTTAAAAATCATGAATAGATGTTGAATTTTGTTGAATGTGTTTTCTATGCCAGTTGATATGACACATGGTTGTCCTTCTCTAGACTGTTTAACATGGTAAATTATATTGATTGCTTTCTGAATATTAAACCTACCTTCCATTCCTTGATCATGTACTATACTTTCATACATTGCTGGGTTCAATTTGCTAGCATTTTGCTGAGGATATTTGAGTCTATGTTCATGAAGGGCATTGGTGTGTAGTTTTATTTTCTCATACTGCTTTTCTGTGGTTCTGGTATCATGGGAATGCTGACCTCATGGAGCAAGTTGGGAATGTTCCCTCCCTTTGCTTTAAGTTGAGATCATTGTAGATTCACATGTCATCATAGGAGAGAAATCTCACAGAGAGATCATTTGTCTACTCTGCCCAGTTCCCCCAATGGTAGCATTTTACAAAACTGTAATTTAATATCACAGCCAGGATATTTACCTTGATACCATCTGTCAGTTTTATTCGGATTTCCTAGTTTTACTTGTACTCGTGTGTGTGTGTGTTAAGTTATATACAGTTTTATCTCCTTACAGACAAAACCTCCTGTGTGGGTTGAGGATTCACCACCACAGTCCAGACAGAGAACATTTACAACATCAGAAGGATTCCTCAGGCTTTCCTTTTAACTCCATCCGTATCTGCACTCCACCTGCCATCCATAAGCCGTGGCAATATGCTGAGTGTTGTCATTTCTAGAACTTGTTTCAAAATGTTATGCACATGGAACCATACGATATGTAACCTCTGGGACTGGCTTTTTTCATAATTCTCTGGAAATTCATCCAGGTCGTCATATGTGTCAAGATTTCCATTTTATTGCTGGGTAGTTTCCTGTGGTGTGGCTATGCTGCCATTTGTTTAGCCATGCACCTGCTGCAGAGCACCTAGATCAGTTCCAGTTTCGGGCTATGCAAATTGAATTGCTCGAATATGTATATACAGGCTTTTGTGAACACGGAAGTTTTCATTTCTCTGGGTACAATTTGCTGGGTCATGTGGTAATTGCAGTCCCCCTACACTTTTTATACTTTTTGGAAGAGATTGCGTAGAATCGGTGCTATTTCGTCTTTATTTTGTATTTCTTTTTTCTCTTTTTAAAAAAGTGTGTATAGCAGTTTTAGTTTTACAGGTCAATTGAGTGAGAAGTACAGATACTTCCCACATCCTCCCGCCAGCACATACACTGTTTCTCCTATTATTAACATGCCACATTAGTGTGCAACATTTGTTACAATCATGAGTCAATATTGATATATTGTTCCTAACTTAATTTTATATTAGGGTTCCTGCTTTCTATTACACAGCTCTCCGGGTTTTGACAAATGCATAACGTCATGTAGTAACCACTATATTATCATACAGAATAATTTTGTTGCCCTGAAGATCCTCTGTGCTCCACCCGCTCATTCCCTCCTCCTTCTCTTCCTCCCTCATCCCTGAAATCTTGGCAACCACTGATTTTTTTTCCCCATTATCTCAAACATTTATCATTTCTTTGTTTTGGAAACATTCAAAATCCTCTCCTCTAGCTAATTGAAATAATTCGTTAATTATAGTCACCCTACATGGCTCTCAAACACTAGATATTATTCCTCCTA
>NW_007734785.1:23560-24021 GCF_000696425.1 Galeopterus variegatus
AATAATTCGTTAATTATAGTCACCCTACATGGCTCTCAAACACTAGATATTATTCCTCCTATCTAGCCCTACTTTTGTGTCCATTAGCCAACCTCTCACTATCCCCCTTCCCCGCTCCCCTTTCCAGCCTTTGGTAACCATCATCCTACTCTCTAATTCTACGTGATTGACTTTCTTCCACGTATGAGTGAGAACATGAAGTATTTCTCTTTCTATGCCTGGCTTCACTTAACATAGTGTCCTCCAAGCTCATCCGTGTTGCTGCAAGTGACAGGATTTCATTCTTTTTCATGGCTGAATAGTACTCCACTGTGTATATATACCACATTTTCTTTATCCATTCATCTGTTGATGGACACTTGGGTTGATTTCATGTCTTGTCTATCATGAACAGTGCTTCAATAAACATGGGAATGCAAATATCTCTTTGACATACTGATTTCCTTTCCTTTGGATATATA
>NW_007734785.1:24039-24596 GCF_000696425.1 Galeopterus variegatus
AAGAGTTCCCCTTTCTCCACAACCTCACAAGCATTTGTTATTTTCTGTCTTTTTGATAATAGCCAGTCTAACTAGAGTGAGATGACATCTTACTGTTGTTTTGATTTGCATTTCTCTGTGATTAGTGATGTTGAGCATTTTCTCATATACTTGTTGGCCATTTGTTTGTCTTCTTTTGAGAAAAATCTGTTCAGCTCATTTGCCCATTTTTTAATTAGATTACTTCTTTTCTTGGTGCTGAGTTGTTTGAGTTCCTTGTATATTCTGAATATTAATCCCTTGTCAGATGTATTGTCTGCAAATATTTTCTTCCCATTCTTCAGGTTAATTTGTCACTCTGCTGATTGTTTCCTTTGCTGTGTGGAAGCTTTTTAGTTTGAAATAATTCCATTTGTCTATTTTTGCTTTTATTGTCTATGCTTTTGAGGTCTCATTCATAAAATCTTTACCTAGCCCAAAGTCCTAAAGCATTTCCACTATGATTTCTTCCAATATTTTCAAAGTTTCAGGTCTTACAATTAAGTTTTTAATCCATGGTGAGTTGATTTTTGTATATG
>NW_007734785.1:26534-28245 GCF_000696425.1 Galeopterus variegatus
CCACTTGGTCATGGTGGATGATCTTTTTCATATGCTGCTGGGTTCAGTTTGCAAGTATTTTGTTGAGGGTTTGTGCATCAATTCTCATCAGGGACACTGGCCTGTGTGTAGATTTTGTTGTTGTTTTTGAGTTCTTATCTGGTTTTGGTGTCAGGGTGATGCTGGCCTCATAGAATGGGTTTGGAAGAGTTTCCTCCTCTTCAATTTGTTTGAAAAGTTTTGAGAATAGTTTGTATTAGTTCTTTTTTAAATGTTTGGTAGAATTCGGCAGTGAAGCCATCTGGTCTTGGGCTTTTCTTTAATGGGAGACTTTTTACTACTGATTCAATCTTGTTACACATAATTGGTCTGTTCAGGTTTTCTGTTTCTTCTTGGTTCAATCTTGGTAGATTGAACGTGTCCAGGAATTTATTAATTTCCTCTGGGTTTTCCAATTTTTNCCAGGCTGTTTTTGTTATGGTATCTTTGTGTAGTACATTTTGAAGTCAAGTAGTGTGATGCTTCCAGCTTTAGTTCTTTTTGCTCAGGATTGCTTTGGCTATTCAGGGTCTCTTATTGTTCCACACAAATTTTATTTTATTTTTTAATTTTTTTTTTCTAAAGACAACTGGTAAGGGGATCTTAACCCTTGGCTTGGTGTTGTCAGCACCACGCTCAGCCAGTGAGCAAACCGGCCATCCCTATATAGGATCTGAACCCACAACCTTGGTGTTATCAGCACCACACTCTCCCGAGTGAGCCACGGGCCTGCCCCTCCACACAAATTTTAGATTTGTTTCTTCTATTTCCGTGAAGAATGTCATTGGTATTTTGGTAGGGATTGCATTGAATCTGTAGATTGCTTTTGGTAGTGTGGTCATTCTGGTAGTGTGCTCATTTTGATAGTGTGATCATTTTCACAGCATTAATTCCTCCAACCACAAGTACGAAAAGTCTTTCCATCTTTTCGTGTCCTCTTCAGTTTCTTTCATCGGTGTTTTGTAGTTTTCCTTGTAGAGATCTTTCATTTCCTTGGTAAACTAATTCCTAGGATTTTCTTTTTGGTTTTTGGTAACTATTATAAATGGGATTGCTTTCTTGATTTCTTTTTATCTTGGTTATTATTGGTGTATAGAAATGCTATGGATTTTTTGTATACTGATTTTTGTATCCTGAAAATTTGCGGAATTCATTTATCAGTTCTAAGAGTTGTTTGGTGGAGATTTTAGGCTTTTCTATATATGTCTGCCAACATGTCATCTGCCAACAGGGACAATTTGATTTTCTCTTTTCTGATTTGGATGCCCTTTATTTCTTTCTGTTGCCCAATTGCTCTGGCTAGGACTTCCAGTGCTATGTTGAATAAGAGTGGAGACAGTGGGAATCCTTGTCTTGTCCCAGTTCTTAGAAGAAGAGCTTTCAGCTTTTCCCTATTCAGTATGACACTAGCTGTCGGTTTGTCACATATGGCTTTTATTGTGTTGAGGTATGTTCTTTCTGTGCCTAATTTGTTGAGCATTTTTGTCATGAAGGAATATTGCATCTTACCACATGCTTTCTCTGCATCAGTTGAGATGGTCGTGTGGTTTCCGTCCTTCATTCTGCTGATATGGTGCATCACGTTTACTGACTTGTGTGTGTTGAATCAACCTTGCGTCACTGGGATGAATCCCACTTGGTCATGGTGGATGATCTTTTTCATATGCTGCTGGGTTCAGTTTGCAAGTATTTT
>NW_007734785.1:29742-31417 GCF_000696425.1 Galeopterus variegatus
GTTGTGATATCTCCTTTCTCATTTCAGATTTTATTTATTTGCATCTTTTCTCTTTTTTTTTTCTCAGTCTAGCTAATGGCTTGTCAATTTTGTTTATATTTCCAGAAAAACCAATATTTTGTTTTGTTGACCTTTTGTATTTTTTGGAGGGGTCTCAATCTCATTTATTTCTGCTTGATCTTTACTGCTTATTTCCTTCTGCTAATTTTGGGTTTGTTTTTCTCCTGCTTTTCTAGTTCCTTAAAATGAATTCCTATGTTATTTGAAATATTTTTACTTTTTTGATGTAGGTATTTATTACAACAAAATTCCCTCTGAGTACTGCTTTGGCTGTATCCCGTAGGTTTTGGTTTGTTGTGCTTCTGTTTTCATTTGTTTCAAGAAGCTTTAAAATTTTCTCCTTAATATCTTCTTTAACTCATTGGTCATTCCAGAGCATGTTTTTTAATGTCCATGTGTTTATACAGTTTCGAGAGTTTCTCTTACTATTGATTTCTAGCTTTATCCCATTGTGGTCAGAGAAGATACTTGATATGATTTCAATTTTTAAAAATTTATTGAGACTTGTTTTGCAGCCCAACATATGGTCAGTCCTGGAGAATGTTCCATGTGCTGATGAGAAGAATGTGTATTCTGCAGCTGTTGGATGAAATGTTCTGTAAATGTCTGTCTGTAAGGTCCATTTGGCCTTCAGTGCAGTTTGCATCTAATGTTTCTTTGTTGATTTTCTTCACTTTTTAAAATTCTTATTTCTCTTCTTTCCCTCTGACTGGGTAATTCCAAATGACCTACCTTCAAGTTCATTGATTCTCTCCTCTGCCTACTCTAGTCGGCTAGTCAAGCTCTCTATTGTATTTTTTTATCTCATTAATTGAATTCTTTAACTGCAGGATTTGTTTGCTTCTGTTTTATGATATCAGTGCCTTTGTTAAATTTCTCATTCATACCATGAATGTGATCCTGATTTCATTGAATTGTCTATCTGTATTTTCTTGCATCTTGTTGATTTTTTTCTTAAGATCATTATTTTGAATTCCTTTTCCAGCAGCTCATTGATTTCATTTCTTTGGGGTCTATAACTGGCATGTCTCAGCAGCTCAGTCTCTAGGGGAATAGCCCAGCTCCAGAGAAGCAGGGTACTAGAGTTGTTTGGCTCCTAGGACAGGATGTCTCAGCTCAGTCACTTCTCTGTTTCCCTGGGATGTGAGGTACGAGGCCACCTCAGCCCTGGGATGCACAGCTGCTCAGCTTGGCCAAGCAGCTTCTCAGCAATTTCCCAGGGGGCAACGCATCCTTTCAGCTCAGTCCCAGGGGGCAACACATCCTTTCAGCTCAGTCCCAGGGAGAGGGGCATAGCCACTGGGAGGGGTAGTTAGAAATTCCCCCAGACAGAGTATGCAGCTTTAGTTCCAGCCTGAGCAGGAGGGGCACTGCTGCAACTGGGAGAGACAGGTGGAGAGGTTCCACCACTGTCTAGTCACTGAGTGTAGGGTGTAACAGCTGCTCTCAGCCCAGCTTGGGGAAGTCCCTTCAATGGTGGCTTAGTCTCTGGGATGAAAGGATATCCCTCACCACCCACAGTAAGACACCCTCCAGCAGCAGTTCCATAACCAAGATGGTGCAGTAGCTGCACAGCAGGCGGGGCACAGTGTTAGCTCCTCTAGGGAAGCACAAC
>NW_007734785.1:32130-34287 GCF_000696425.1 Galeopterus variegatus
ACTCTCCTTCAGTTATTTTCATCAAAGAATAGCTGTTTATTTGTTGTTTTCTTCTGTCTTTCTGGAAGAAAGGAGCAGTAGAGTCTTCTAGTTGGCCATCTTTGATAACAGGATCTAAATCACTATTTCTTCGTTAAATGTGTGGTAGAATTCACCAGCGATGCCATCTGGGCCTAAAGATTTCTTTTTCAGAAGGTTTCAACTACAAATTCAATTTCTTTAGTAAATACAGGACTGCTCAGTTTATCTGTTTCTTCTTGGGTGAGTTTTGGTAGTTTGTGAAATCTTCTCAGTTGCAAGCATTAACTAAATTTCATAGAAAGGAAGGACGACTCAGAGGGGGGGACCAAGAGCTCAGGGGGCAGAGCCAGCCCTGGGGACCCATTCCCATAAGCAGGGCTGAGCCCAAAGCAGGGACATGGTAACAGCCCACCCAGGTTTCAGAATCCCTATGGACAAGTGACTACCTGTGTCCTGTTCTTTGAACAGCAGGTCTATAGTGGTTACCCGACGTCTGTCCCACCATTGACATTGGGTTGTGGGGACACATAACCATCTCTTTAGTTCACAGCTCTTCAGATGAAGAGGAAGGGTGTGCAGCTCCCCAGGTGAACTATACCTGTGGCACCTCATCCATACCTGGATGACAGGATCCTAGGGATCCTGAGTCTGATGTCACCATGGAAAGAGACAACAGGGACTGCCAGCAGGAGGTGAGGTTTTCTGCACGTGGAAGGACTATGAATTGTCACACTCCAGAGTGGACTGTGGCTGACTGTATTCCCATCCCATGTGCCTTCCAATGTCTCCCCTCCCCTCATCAGGAGTGAGAGATCTGTGTCCTTGCCCTTGGATCTGCACACGTGACACTGAGTGACTTTCTAGGTTTTGTTGTCTGAAGTGATACAGCTTCTTTCTGGCTCTCAAAAGGGGTTAGGGCTGGCCCGGTGGCACACTCAGTAGAGTACGGCGCTTGGGAGCGCAATAGCGCTCCCGCCGAGGGTTCGGATCCCATATAGAGACCGGTCTGCTCACTGGTTGAGCGCAGTGCGGACGCGACACCGAGGGTTGCGATCCCATTGCCGGTCGCAGTACGGGCGCGACACCGAGGGTTGCGATCCCGTTACTGGTAACGAAAAAAGACAAAAAGGAAAAAAAAAGGGGGGGGTTAGAGGTGGATCCTCAGCCCTTGGTGGAGGCCTCCCGCGACACAGTAGAGCAGGAACAAATCCTTCCACCAAGCACTGACCAAACTGCAGATCCAGGAGCACAGTCAGTGGTGACCGTCATTCCAGGTGTCAGGTAGTTTCTTCACAGCAATGGGTGCCATGAAGCCCACTGTCCTGTCCGTGTCCTCCAGAAGCACATCTCAAGAATTAGAAATTTGGGTGCAAGTGGTTTGTTTGGGAGCTGATCCCAGAGTGCACAGGCAGGGTGTGGGGAAGGGAGACAGGAGAAGGAAGGAGCCAACGAGAGGCCCCATCCAGCCAGTGACCACCGTGGGCACCTGTGGCTCTGTCCCACTGGGGACCTCCAGGAAATAAAAACTCTTGCTTGGCTCGCCAAGATCTGTTACCCCAGGGCACTCAGCTCCTGTCTGAGGCTCACCAAAATCTTGTTACTGAACCCAAGTCTGGCTGCCTGCCCCAAACACAAACAAACAACCCAAAATTCAAATGTTGGTGAAAATGGAAGTCAGCTTTATTCAGGGATACCGGTGACCTGAGGAGAGATGTTGGGCTGACCCATCTCTCCAGTAAACCTGAAGGAGAATGAATGGCCAGATTAAAGCCATCTCAAAGACTCAGATTTACTGAGGGTTATTTATTTATTTATTTATTTATTTTTATTTTTTATTTTTTATTTTTTTCCTTTTTGTCTTTTTTCATGTCCGGCAATGGATCGCAACCCTCAGTGTCGCGCCCGTACCGGACCGGGACCGGCAACGGGGTCGCACCCCTGGGTGCTGCGCCCACCCCTTGCTCAGCCAGTGAGCGGGAACCGGTCTGTATGTGGGATCCAAACCCTCGGCCGGAGCGCCGCCACGCTTCCAAGCGGCACACTGTAGCAGTGCGCCACCGGGCCGGCCCACTGAGGGTTATTTAAAGAGGGAGTTGAGGGAAAGAAATATGAGATGTGAAAAGCAGGAGGGAGGGA
>NW_007734785.1:34451-38895 GCF_000696425.1 Galeopterus variegatus
AAGGAGAATGAATGGCCAGATTAAAGCCATCTCAAAGACTCAGATTTACTGAGGGTTATTTAAAGAGGGAGTTGAGGGAAAGAAATATGAGATGTGAGAAGCAGGAGGGAGGGGGACGTGAGCCGCAGGGATCCAGGCATGGGGCCAGGTGCAAGGTCTCGCCGATGCTCCTTCTGGTTTCTGTTCTCGTCCTTGCTGTATCTCAGGGTCCTCCCTTGGGTTGGGGTCAGTGCAGCTTCACTGACATCTGCCTTAGTTCCTCAGGGTCTGGATAGTACATGTCTCATGGCAAGTTTGCAAATGCAGAAAACGACTTTACATTTATGTTAAGTAATGTCATCTTGCCCCATAACCAAGGTTTGAAATACCAAATAACCACAGGAAAAAAGGGAAATCAGAGAAATGCACGCCCAGAAAAAAACTGTCTTTTCAAAATTTCTTACAGCCCAGGTGTTTTTAGGTCCCCGCATGGCTTCAGTCCGGCTCAATAAGCAGATTTGGAAGACAGGATGTTTTATAGACTGGACAAAACAACTCCTTTTTGCCAGTAGTGGGCATAAATGTGTAGGTGACATAAGCAAACAGAATGTGAAACAGTAGGCAGAGAAATCCCAAGAATCTAAATCAGATGTTGAGGGCTTCAGAACCTCAAAACAAGCCAAGAGAACATCAAAGAGCCGACCAAAGCTGGGCTCTCACCCAGTCCCTGTCATTATCCAGCCTGTCATCATCAAGCCTGTCACACAGCAGGCTTCATGCCTGTCTGCTGGGACGAGAAGTCACTGACAGGCTGGGGGACCCCAGATGGATGCCCCACCAGGCTCAGATCTGGTCTCAGGCACCTCCATGGGAACAGGATGCAGCTGGGGTGGGGGGACCACACTGCAGCGGAGAGTGAGGCCCAGCCAAGTGGCTTGTTCCATCTATAGACCAAGGCCTGGGGGAGGGACCAAAAACTGATGCATGCAGAGGAAGCAGGTGGATTTTCAGGTAGAATGAAGGTCCACAACATTTGCACCACCTCAGCTCTGGACTGAGAACCAACAGCCAGAGGAGTCCTTTAAAGCCATCAGGTCATGCCTGTCCCCTTGCTGAGGTGACCACCCCAGCCCCTCACCCTTCCAGCCACACTGGGTCCTTGCTCACTCTGGCCCACCCCTGCCCCAGGACCTTTGCACAGGCAGTTGCCTCTTCTCCCAGACACCCCAGGGCTCCTCCCTTGCTGCTCCCTTAGGCCCCCATCATCTTGGGCAGAATTGCAGCCCGCTCCCCACTCTCTGGAGCTCTTGACTCTCCCCACCTGCACCCCCACCCGTGCCCCCACTATGCTCTCCCTTTCTGTTTTACGAAGTGTCCATCTCCTTCCAATGTGTGGTGTGATTCTGTATCTGCTGTGTCTGTCGCTAGGATGTAGGGCCCCATGTGCTGGGATCTCTGTTTTGTTCACCTAGAATAGTGCCTGGCATAGAGTTGGTGCTCAGTAAGTGTTTGTCAGATGACAGGTGGGACCCTGGAAGCTGCGGCTAATACCACCTGATGGCCAGGACTGCGCAGGAGCAGCTGATGGGGAGGGGCCGGAGTTTGTCGGGCGCTGGCTTCACCTTGCTCGGCTCCCACCGTCCTTCCCTTCCACTGCCGATCCTGGCGGCTTTGGACGGTCAGGCAGGACGTCCATGCCTCTGCCCTCTGATGCAGGGAAGTCCTCTCAATCAAGAAGGGACGTCCAAGCCAGCGCAGAACCTGGCCATCATCCAGAGACATCCCAATGACCCCCACGCTGTAGGAACAGGTGGGCACTGGTGGGCTCTTCTGATGGGGGCGGGAGCCACCCCCTCGATCCCCCATTAGCCCCCAGCCAGGAGCAGAGCTGGGCCTGGGGAGGAGGAGGTCCTCGTCCATTGCCAGGAGTTAAACGTGGTAGCTCTCCTGCAGGGATGCACAGCCTCTGTCGGATACCAGCCCGAGAAATGCCACCAGAGGAAGGACATGCAGGCATCAATGTGTCCCCATCCACACTGCATCTAACACCAAAGAGGAGGGAATGCTGGACAACCTTCGAGAGGGGCCGGTCCAATAAGCCACTGCATATTCGTCCACGCAATGGAAATCCCCACAACAGCGAGGAACGACGAGGTAGGTCTCTGTGAGTCGGCGATGTGTGCTGAGGACAGAGCAGCAGGCTACGGCGGGATTATCTCGCACCAGGCCTGATGGGAAGAGAAGCCCCAGGAAGACGGGAGGCAGCCCCTCCCTCCCCCAATCCAGTTCCCTGTTTAACAGTCACGTCTGGCACAGTGTTGCTTGCCTGCCTGGGATGTGGGAGAGCTGCACACCTGGCAGGCTCTCTAGGCCCCCATGTCAACCCTGCAACTGTCAGGGTTGGAGCCCTGAGCAGAGGGGCTGCCTGTGGGTCTGGGTAGCAGGTGGGTGGCCCCACAGACCCCCAGGACTGGGGAGGGGCTCCTGGGTCCTGCCAGCCAGGCCCATGCCCACCCTGCCCACAATTCCTCACCTCCAAGTTGGAAGGTCCCCCCTCAGGGATGGGGGCATGTTACATGAGTATACAGCACTATGGGGCACCATCCCATTGAATGACTGTGTGTGTGCATGCATGACTGTGCACACATGCACACACAGACGCACATGCATGCAAACTTCTGAAGTGCTGTCCTGGTGCACGTGGTTCTGAACTCGATCCTGGAGCTGGGTTTAAATCCTGTCTCTGCCACTTACAAGTTGTTTGGCCTTGGGCAGGTTAGGTCACCCTCTGCCTCAGTGGTTGCATCTGTAACTGGGGCCCACAGGAGGACCCGTCACAGGGCAGGCGAGGATTCGCCACTCTGTCTGTGCAGAGCTGTGAGGATGCGCCTGGCCACTGCACTTGGTGGCTGTCACCCTCAGTGCTCCAGCACCACGAGGTGGTCCCTTCCTGGTCTGAGGCTGGGGGCCGGCTGCGCAGGCAGATGAGGGCTCCCAGGTGCAAGTGCTTTCTCTCTGTGCTAGCCCCTTGGGGGCACAAAAGATGAACTGCAGGGGGGAGCTATTACTCTGAATGGTAATTTGCACTTAGATTTATTTTAATCGACAGCACATTAAAAAGGCACATGTGATAGCCGTTTAATGACTGTTATATGCATAATCCATTTTATTCTCAGCTGGCTGCCATGGTAATTACATTTCTTTTGTGTTTAATTCATAACTTGATCATTTATTCCCAGTCATATTGGGCTTGGACCGCAGGCCCTCGGGAACCGCGGATGAGGGAGCCCCAGCCGAGCACTTCTCCCAGAGGCCGGCTGCTCCTCTCTGGCCCTGCCTGGAAGCTCGAGGCCACAGCTTCTCCACCACACTCATGGGGGACCTGATCCCAGAGAGGGACTTCCCAGAGCCTGGCCAGGGCAGGAGCCGCAGATGGAGCACTGGCTGCCTCGTGGTGTAATCACACGCCTTGCGGGCACACGCTAATCCACAGCAGCACCAGGGCTCACAGGCTCTGGGGCAGGCCCTGGGTATCCTGGACATTTTACTTAACCCTTCTGTGCCTCAGTTTCCCTACCTCCAAAATGGGGCCGATGGAGATGGAGTGCCTGCATTACAGGAGGTGCAGTACAGTGTTCATCAAATAACCAAAGCCATCATCATCCTTGTTTGACAAGTGAGGAAACTGGGGCACAGAGAGCTGATTAACCTGTGACAAGCACACCACTCGTCAGCTGACACCTGCCAGGCCACGCTGCCTTTTCTCGGGGCCCTGGTCTCCCCAGGTCTGTCTGCTGTGCTGGCGTTTCTCGGAGTTCAGGATGCCAACAACCCCGCCAGCACCGAGGGGAGCCTGTTTTTAAACACAGGGACTGGCCACCCTCACACCCCTGGTTCAGGATCTCAGAGGGTCTCTCCCACCACAGGTCCTCACCCAGCACCCCAAGCATGGCGGCTGTCACACAAGCTTTGTCCATCTCCCACCCCACCCCATCCTTGCATGTCCAAGCAGGCTGGAGAACCACACCCTCACCTCCCGGAGTCATTTATTTCCCTGAGGGCAACTCAGAAGCCCTCCATGATTAATCACAGCAGCCCAACCAGCCCCAGCAATTACCACACCTGGAAGTCACTAATTAGGAGCCTAATTAGCCACAGGCCTGCATTTCTCACCCTGCAGCCCATCGTGAATTTAGTTGGCAGCTAAATTCTGTGTCCACTTTGCAACAAGCACAACAGCAGCATGACTGTTGCTATTTATGTCCCACCTCTCCCTAGAAAGGTGCAGCCGCGCGTGTGCACGGGCTGAGGGAGCTCCTGCAGCACCCTCCGGGGAGAGACTGTTTCCTGGTGGCAGGTTGCGGGCAGTCAGGCAAGACCCCCACAGTCGGGGCCAAGGTCGGGCCGTGGCCTCCCTTCTGTCTCAGCCACGATCATACAGGAGCAATGGTCAGAGGAGGGCTGA
>NW_007734785.1:39329-40132 GCF_000696425.1 Galeopterus variegatus
CCGTGGCCTCCCTTCTGTCTCAGCCACGATCATACAGGAGCAATGGTCAGAGGAGGGCTGAGGCTGCCGAGCAGGAGACGGTGGGCATGGGGGCGGCAGGTGGGGTGCAGGGAGTGTGGGGGTGGGGAGGGAGGGGGCTGAGGATGGGCTGGTCACAATGTCCCCTCCCCGCCTTCCGGGGTGCCCGAGGGTGGCCGTGCCATCCGCTCTCTCACTGCTCTGTCTGCCACGGCCTGACAACGTGGGGCGCTGTCTTGTTTTGTCTTGTTGTTTTGTTCTTAAGGAAGAGGAGAATGAATTTAGAAAGCTGTAAAACACAGTTTGTGCCTCACAAACAGTTCTCCTCTAATTGGATTTTTACCAAGGCCGTGATAGATGTCCGGGCCTCGGCTTTCTGACGATGTATTCCAAAACACGGCGTTTCTCGGGAGGATGGACTGCACTGCCTGTCCTCTGCTGGAGAGAAACACGTGTGTCTCCGGCGCCCAGTACCAAAGAGCAAGACGGAGCGCCGAGGAAGCGGAGGAGATTGCAAGCTGGGGATCGTCAGCAGCGTGCATTCATTTTGAAATTAAGGTTTCACAATAAACGTGTGGATAAGCCTCTTCCATTATAAGGAAATAAGGAGTTCAGTCTTCACAAGGACCCCTTGGCAATTGGCAGCGGGAAGGGAGAGCTCCTTGCAGGAAGGGAGGCCTCGAGGCTTCTTCCTAGAGGAAGCCCCTCTCCTGCCCCTCATACCCCTCTTCCTCCCCCTCCTCCCCCTCCCCCTCCTCTCCCAACTCCTCCCCCACCTCCTCCCC
>NW_007734785.1:41268-43192 GCF_000696425.1 Galeopterus variegatus
GTGATCTCCAAGCGCCCGGTCTAAATGAACCTTTCCTGCCCTCGCAGCTGAGAAGCACGACAGCTCTTCCCTCTGTTTTCCGAGGACAGGAGTCGACCACAGAGAGGCACGGGGCTTACCCCTCCTCCAGCGTCCCAGTTGTGACTAATCGTCACGTCCTAAACCGCGGAATGAAGAAAACTCGGCTCCACCAAGTGGGGCAAGCAGGAGGAAGGGGGGAGACGTGTGTGTCGGGGGAGGGACAGGAGAGGGGTCGACCCTGCCTGAAGGGTGAGCCCCCCCAGTGCCCTCCGACCCCAGCCCCCTGTCCCTGCCTGCTGGACGCCATCCCGCAGTCAGATCTTTGTTTTGTTTTCTTGCTTTCTTCTTTAAACCTTTTATCATAAGGTAAAAAGGAAAAGAAGTTACATTAAGCCTTAGCCGTCGTTCACGCTTGAGTCTGGAATTAGTACATCGGCTGTTTCGCCAAGAGCAGATTAGATGGTGCAGGGAGAGAGAAGAGGGTGTCAGCGTCTGGTGCCACAGAGAAAAGGCAGTGAAGGGGGTGCCCCAAACAGGAGCTGAAGCCTCTTAAGACAAATGTCACCGACTTCCTAACGTGAGCCAGCCGCCGGCTCATCCTCAGGTCCATGAAGATGACCAAGGGCTGGACAGCCACAGAGGCACGGCATGTGTCATGGGGGCTTCTAAACTGACTGGTCAGGGTCAAGGGGGCTTATGGAGGAAGTGACGGTGGAGCCAGAGACAAAAGCCCTGTGGCCAGCTGCAGGACCGCCACCACCATCTGCTAAAGAGCCTTTCTTGCACCGGCCAATGAGCCAGGCAGGGACGGGTGAGGGGGCAGGGCTGGGTGAGGGGGGTGATGGGCAAACTCAGGAGGGCTCTGAGCGGGGAGAAAGGAGGCCCCCCTGGGGTGTTGACTGCCACACCCTGCTCTGGGTGGCCGCCTCTTCAGCCAGACTCGGCACCTGAGGGCAGGGCTGGGCCTAAGCCACATGTTGGCCACAGGTGCCATGGGAGATGCTCCTGGACACTGAGGGGTGACGCCCTCCTTCCTGGCCCTTGCTGGGCCCACCCACCCTGCAGAGGGCTCTGGGCAGCCCGCCACCCTCTTCCTGGCCCTTGGGGACATTCCTGAGCACGTGGTCAGTGATGAGCACAAGAGAGGTACTAGTAACTCACCAGGGGGCAGAGAAACTGACAGCCACTGGTGGCCCTGCCCCCCACCTCACGCCAGTGCAGCCTACAGCCCCCCAGGCCTTGCTCACCCACCTGGCTCCGTCAGCCACCACCAGCGTTATTGCCTTGTAGGCACACTCAGCATCAGAGACACACATGCCACCCACATGCAAGCCCAGGAAGCTGGATGTCCACTAGGTGGCAGATATAGTCCCCAGCAGGGGCCCGTGCGACCCACGATGAGGCCCTGGCTCCCCATATCAGGTACTGTTAGGGTTTATCAATGTGACCCCAGCCCGTGAGCCCCTGACCCTGCTCACCCAGGGCCCCACCAACTTCTCCAATGCGAGCCCACGTCCGTGCACATGGACAGCCCAGTTCTGTCTCTTTTTTCTGGGTTTTCTCACATTGGACACTAGGGGCTTCCTTGTGAGTAACAGAACCTGCTTCAGGCTTTTGACAGCAAAATTGAATGAACAATTTTGAAGACACCAGCGCCCTCGTTGGTCTAGAGATGCAGCGGTTGCCCACGGAGCAGTGTGGGCCTCCTGCCACCTGCCCCAGCAAAACCTGCGCCTGACTCAGGCTGTGTCCAGACCAACCTTCCGGGCTGCTCAGTGGCGCCAGGCCCTGGAAGGTGGAGCTGCCATGTGGAGGGATACCTTGTGCAACGTCAACAGCTGAAGACCCCAGGCATTCTGGAGCAAAACGTCAAACGCAGAGGGAGGTGTGACTTCTGGGTCTT
>NW_007734785.1:43581-44724 GCF_000696425.1 Galeopterus variegatus
CCTGACTCAGGCTGTGTCCAGACCAACCTTCCGGGCTGCTCAGTGGCGCCAGGCCCTGGAAGGTGGAGCTGCCATGTGGAGGGATACCCTGTGCAACGTCAACAGCTGGAGACCCCAGGCATTCTGGAGCAAAACGTCAAACGCAGAGGGAGGTGTGACTTCTGGGTCTTGGGGGAGACTGGCGGCAGGCTTTGCTTGCCTACCTGTACTCAAGGGGGCTGGGGGGTGTATTATCATTTTCTGAGAAAACCACTAATTCCTTCAAATAGGTCAAATGAGCACATGTCTCAGCATGAAAGCACATCTGCATAGAAGTCTGGAAAATCAGATTCACCACAAAGGCTCATGAAAGGTAAATTTCTTCCCCAGAAGTGGGTGGAACTGGAGCCTCCCAGGAACCAAGCCAGACCCTCCTTCTCCAGCCCCAGCCCGTCCTTCCCGGATGTGGTGGCCTGTCGCTCGGGGCCCATCTTCCTTTCTCCAACACTCCTTCCTCCACCACACCAGGGTTTGTGCAGACGCTGGGGTGGACAGACGCCATCCCAGGCACAGAAGCAGCCAGCCGCCCAGACAGACAGATGACACTCATAGACTCCCCAGGCATGGGCCCTGGGGCCTCCTAGGCTGAACAAGAGGTGGGTCCCCATGTGGGACATGGCAGAGGAGACCACGTGGCCCCCAGACCCAGCAGGGCAGATGAGCTGGATGCCCAGCACAGTGGTCACTGGGGTGACCTGTCTCCATTCCATACTCTCACCCCTTCTGGGCCCAGTTCCTTCCCCAAGACTCCCTGGTGGTCTTAGACCCCTGCTTGGAACACAGGAACCCTGCTGACCTGCTTTTGCTCCCTTCCATAGAGCAGAGGGGATCCTGGCCTTTGGCACCTCGAGGCCTGTGTCCATCAGCTGGGTCTTCACTGATCAGAGGTGACTGGAGCTTGGAGGTTGGAAGGGTGCATGCCGAGGGGTGTCCCTGTGGCTGAGGAAGGGGCAGAGCTGAAAGAAGTCCTCACAGTGAGCCGTCTGCATCCTGCGGGAACAGTGATGACAGTGACGGAGCAGGTGCTCGGGGGTCCCGCATCACGGCCCCAGCCCTTCCTGCTGAGCCAGGACCCGCGTTTCTCTGCACGTGGGCTACCCTGCC
>NW_007734785.1:45620-48946 GCF_000696425.1 Galeopterus variegatus
GAGCTGCAGTTTCTCATCCTCCCCTCGACTGCCTGGTGAGGCAGTCACCATCAGGCCCCCATTTTCCAGAGGAGGAATCAGGGCTCAAGAGGGAGCGTTATCTGCACAAGGTCAGCTGTGGGAGAGCCCCTGACTCTCCCCTGCCTGCCCAGGGTGGGCTTTGCAGGAGCCGTGAGAGTCCCAACAATCGGGGGGACAGATGGGAAAGGCCAGCCAGGCTGGAGAGAACATGCTGCCACACGGTGGCCTGGATGGGAGCCCCGGCTCTGCCACCCTTTACTATCACCTCACATGCCCCATTCATTTCACGGGAGAGAAACCATGAAGGAAATTAACGTGTTCATGGTCTGCAGCGAGATGCCTTAATGCACTAATCTTGAGATTTATCCTTTCATAATGACAAGGAAACACGCTACTGCTTTCCAATTCAGCAGCTTGATGGTTTGGACTATTCAAGGCAGAGAACTGCAATTCAATAAATTCGTCTTTATTGGTTTTGTTTTATTGACTTTTCTAAAGCTTTGCTGTGGACAGTGTCAAACCCACGCAAACAGAGAGAGTGGCATAATGGCCCCCGTTCACCCTTTGCCCACACCAACGATCCCCAGTTCATGCCATCGTCACGTCACCTCTCATTAGCTCTGTGTCTTCCCAAATTACAGCTTCAATATTAGTTGACAAAGTCAAGAATCCTTCGTCATCCATGGGCAGGTTAAGAACAGAGTCAGATGTTGATGTCAGGGTAATTTCCCAGGGCATTTACTTTAAAGGAGAAGCAGCCCAGCTCCAGGGAAGCCCCCAGGGTCTTCCGCACATCCCAGGCGTGGGTGACAGAGCCCTGAGGAATTAACCACAGCCCCTGCAGATCCCTCCCTGGAGGAGGGACCAAAGGCAGGAGCAGTCAGGAATGTTCAGAGTAGGAACACGCTGGATGGAGGCTCTGGAATATTTTGAAAGTAATACTAAGGCCCTAGAATTATATTTTCTCAAATTTTTTTCTGAAGGCACTTGGCTATGTAGGTAAATCAATATGAGACAGCAACGTGCTGTTATGAAGCTAATCATTAGCTGTCACAGGAAGAAGCAAATTATCTCCACCCGGCTCCCATCAGAATGAAGCATCTCAGGAACTAATGTCTTTGTTATCAAGCCTTGAAATTTGCAAAAAGGCGAGAACCTGCTCATGCATGACACTGTCATAATTGTCACAGGTTACAGAGCATGAAGCTCTAGACTTGCTCCCATCCTTTCCTGCCGTTTCACATCTTCGCATATGTAGTGAAGTGCTAAGGAGTTGATGGCATGGGAACCCAGCAGGGACGTCGGAAGGGCCACACACCAGGCTTTGCTTGCCTACCTGTGCTCAAGGTCACAGTGTCTGAGTGCAGGTGACAGGATCCCATGTCAAGCCAGTTGGGGGAGAAGGGGTGTGGGACGGGTCAGGCTTCAGGTACCACGGGATTCATGGTTAGAGAGGTGCATCAGGGCTCTGAGTCTCTTTCCATCCCCAGCTCTGCCCCATGGACACTGGAAACCTGCTGGGCAACCGATGAACCGTGGTCAGGCCTCTGAGTGTCAACCCAGGTGGTGCATCCTCCCTGGACCAATCCCTGGGCAATGGGAACCAGGCCTCTGGTTGCTGGAGTCAGAGGAGGAGAGGGCCGGCCCACCACCCAGGCCATATAGGATGGGCTCTCACGAACGGAGATCCCTGTGACCCGGCAGAAGTGCAGGCCTGGGGTGGGAGCCGAGGGTCTGGGCAAGCAGAACCCACGGACGTCCCTCCTAGGTTTGGGTGCCCACTGCCCATGGCACAGCAGTGCTGTTAGGCCTGTGGTGAAGACTAACAAAGGAACAACAGATGTCCCCACCAGAGGACACACTGGTTACACAGAAGTGGCCTTCGAGAAAAGATTACAGAACCGGACTCCAAGATTCGAGGGCCATTAAGGGTGTCAATGGCAAGATTACTCATTTGGTGACATCCAGTGGCCATGACCCTCTTTTTTAAGAAAAATAAAATAACACCTCATCTCTCTCAGCCATCACTCCCTTGTGTGCGGGTGTATATTTAACATGTAATATACGACTGTGTGCATGGAGACAGCGCGGCAGCGAGGGTAAGAGGGAGATAATGTGCAGATAGATTAAAGGAGATGATGGCAAAGAACTCAGGACAGTGCAGGCACGTAGCAGTCACCAGATGCCAGCCTGCGATGACAGCGTGTGCGTGTGTGCACAGGCACAGCGTGTACTTGTTTGTGTGTGTGTGAGCGCAGCATGATAGCAGATCTCGTTAGTCCGCAGGGCATGGTAATCTGATTATGATTTAACTGCTCATTTGTGTGAGCACACATTTTCCTTAAGCATGCTAATGCTCCTTTTTCTCCTCTGATGATATTTTTAAAAACCAGATTGCAGGGCTGGTGCGCGAGAGAGATTTCCAAGAAGAAGACAACCAGCCGCCCTCCCTCCCTGCTGCAGCACGTGCACGCTCCCCACAGATTTGCACAGTGCAGGGGGTGGCACGCAGGGGTCTGACAGCCCCTCCCACGTGGGACCACGGTGTCTGCAGATCCCTCAGCCCTCTGCGAGGGGGGCTTCCCAGCACTGGCACCAGGAGAAGGCTGCTCCCCCAGCCTTACGGGTCCCTCAGGGATGACTGTGAGCAGAATGAGAAATAAATCCCTGTTGCCTTGAGCCACCAGAGTGTGGTCACTTGTCACATAACGGAAAGCCCCCTCCAAGCCCACCCTGGGCCAACACACACTGCTCTTCCTTCCCCCACCCTCCAGGTCTGAAAGTCTGGAGGTGTCCACGTTGGGCCCCCTGAGCCACGGGTCCCTAAAGTCTACAGGCTCTTCAGATGTTTCAGTCCACCCCACAAAGCAGCCCTCATCCCACTGCTGTCCTGAAGGGCCAGTGTACCCCCTGCCCACCCTGCGTGGGCCTGCCCAAGAGCCTCCACTTTGGCTCTGGTTCCTCAGAAGCAAGAGGATCGTTGAGGTTGAGATCCCAAGAGAGGAGGGGGAGGAAAGTGTTGTGGGGATAGGCCACAGAGGAGAGATTTCAGAGGAGGTCCCTCTGGACTGACACTGCAGGGAGGTCTGGAGTGTAAACCGACTGCAGCTCAGGATTTGTCCAATCTCCAAGGATGGGCTAGTTGGGGGACATGGTCTGCCCCAGGGCTTGCAAACCTCAGGTGATCACCTGGGCTCTGGGTTGGGTGAGACAACTCTAGGGACAGCTCTGAGGGTCTGGGTTGCAGCCCCTAGCATGGGGGGAGGCTGAATAATGGCCCCCAAAGATGTCCCCACCCCAGTCCC
>NW_007734785.1:48983-61485 GCF_000696425.1 Galeopterus variegatus
GACTGACACTGCAGGGAGGTCTGGAGTGTAAACCGACTGCAGCTCAGGATTTGTCCAATCTCCAAGGATGGGCTAGTTGGGGGACATGGTCTGCCCCAGGGCTTGCAAACCTCAGGTGATCACCTGGGCTCTGGGTTGGGTGAGACAACTCTAGGGACAGCTCTGAGGGTCTGGGTTGCAGCCCCTAGCATGGGGGGAGGCTGAATAATGGCCCCCAAAGATGTCCCCACCCCAGTCCCTGATCCTGTGAGTTGCAGATGTGTTTAAGCCTACAGACCATGAGGTAGTGAGATCCGAGAAGATAAGAAAAGGCCAAAGTGTTTTCCTATTCTCAATCAACACCACATTTCCAACACCGGACGTGGGGGTTTTCCCCACACACCAAGCAGTTCTGCAGCGGACACCAGCTGCGTGTCCTCTAATTCCATTCTGACACTTAGGATCTACCTGGAATGAACACATACCCCACAGGGTGAGGGCTCAGTCCCACAAGACTGTCCCCCACTTCCAATGCCAATCACAAGCCCCAGATTATGACCTATACTTCTGATCAACTGGCTATAAATCAGGGTTCCTCTTCAGGTTCAATTAATTTGCCAGAGCGGCTCACAGGACTCAGGGAAACACTTACTTACACTCACCAGCTTATTATAAAGGATATGACAAAAGATACAGATGAACAGCCCAATGGAAGAGATGCATAGGTTGAGGTCGAGGAGGGTCCGGTGCATGGGTGCTTTTGTCCCATGGAGCTGGGGTGCACTGCCCTCCTGGCGTGTACATGTATTTGCCAACCCAAAAGCTCACCCAAAGCCTATCCTTTGGTTTTTTTGCGGAGGCTTTATTTTGGGGGCATGATTGGTTAAGTCATTGACTATTAGTGATCAACTTAACCTTTAGACCCCTTTCCTTCCTGGAAATGGAGACTGGGGCTGATAGTTCCAACCCTCTAATCAAGTGGCTGGTTCCCGGCTACCCAGGAACCCGCCTGGTATTGCCTCGTTAGAACAAATGATGGTCCTAGCGCTCAGGAAATTACAAGGATTTAGGAGCTCTGTCAGGAACCATGGTCAGAGACCAAGTATGCACTCCCTATACTCTCACGAGATCACCAGACCGACCACCTGCGTCCTACAAAGCAGAGAATGTCCTCTGGCCATGTTAGATGTGACAAGTTTTCAAAGCCCCATGGAAGGCACCATGATGGAGCCCATGACTAGGATGGTGGTGGGTGTCCAGGAAGAGGTCAAGGATGGGACCCGCAGCCATGTGTCTCTCACAGCAGCTCGCTGTTTCTGAAGATGAGAGAATGACAGGTGGGACGTGCACTGAGTGCACCCTCTCGGCTGCCGGGCAGGCAGGTTTTCTGCGTGTCCTGCCAGCACTCAGGACTCGAGAGTGACTTGCTGGTAACGTGGAGGGTGTCCTCTTGCGGAACTAAAGGCCGTTCCCAACTGTATCATTACAGGGCCTTCTTGAGAAACGGCAAATCAGAGAAGTAGTGTGTGGCCTCCCGGGAGCTCTGCTTTGACAGAAAACATCTATTTCCATGCCGACATACCGGAAGCTTTGTCGAACTGCAGATTGGCTGCCTTAGACCCACGTGTTTGACAGCCACTTCATAGGTCCGTCCCACAAACACCTACTGAGCCACATTATTCACCGCCTGGCTAATCCTCCCTCACCCACGGCAAAAGGGCAGGCATGACCCTCTCCATTTAATAGACTGGGAACTGAGGCTCAGGGGGCTACACTTCCTGCCTAGGGCCCTGGGAGGATGCAGCAGCTTCCTGCCTAGGGCCCTGGGAAGATGCAGCAGAACAGGTCTGAACCCAGGGTCCATGGGCCAAGCACCCCCCTTTCTGCACCAACTTGTCCAAAGAGTGGTGACCACTGTCCATCCCGTGGGTGTGACAGGAGAGGGCGGCTTGGAAGTTCCAAGTCAGAAACCGACTCTGGGGGAGACGCCCACGCTCAGCTCCCATCGCATTCTCTAGATGCAGAGACGCAGTGACACACAGACGCAAACACACAACACACAAGTGTGGTGACAACACACACCTGCTGGGAGTGAGCAGCGTGCCCCGTCTGCCTCTGCCTGCCAACGGACATTGAGAGTCTTCACCTAAGGTTGCCGCAGGACTGCACCCCGCAGTCGTCTGAGGGGCAGCTCTGGCTCACAGTGCTTCTCGGGGAGGTGGGCTTCCTCACTTACACGGCCAGGCTGTGCTGCTGCTGGGGATGATTTTGAACCCAGTGGTTGTGAGACCGAAGTATTAAACTCGCCCACACAGGGCTCTACTAACCAAAAGTGGCCTGGCTTTTCTGGGATCAGCCTGAGATGTCGTTGAAGGGAAGAGCCTATGGTCAGATTGTGCAGTGAGGACTCACCCCGCCCAAAGACAGCGCCGGCACTGGCCAGCTCCTGGGAGGTAGTCGCTAAATTTTCCAGTCCTGCTGTGCTTACCGTCCAGCACAGCCTCTGCTGACCGTGGGACTTGTGGTGGGAGTCACGGGCCACAAGGTATCAGCTCAAGCCCTGGAGGGGCCAGAGACTGAGGCCAGCCATGTGGGTGACCAGCCGTGTCTCTGTGACTGACCCTAATAAAAACCTTGTACACCAAGGCTCGCCATCATTTGGGGAGAAGCAACACTGTGCAAACTCCACAGGAGGAGGAAACTCTCCTCAGCTCTGCCCCAGGCTTTCCTTTGCAGAGTCTGTGCCTCGGCATCATCATAAATGGGACTGTGAGGATGGTGGCTTTGTGGGGTTTTGCAAGTCCTTCAAGAGAACCAGGGAACCTGCGGGTGGAGGGCAGTGGCTGAAGACAAATGGGACTGGTCTGATTTGTCCCCCAAGGGGGTCAGGCTATTTAACAAGCCAGGGCATCATAAATAGTGCTCCTGGACTGCAGAGATAAAACATTTCAGTGACTTGCAGAACCTGTCACCTGAAATGCAGTGTTAACTGCAGCCCACCACCAGCACTGCAGTGGGCTCTGCTTACCCTAGCAGCGTCCTGCCCCTCGTCAAGGGACTGGGCTGGCTGGCATGGGGTGGGGGGTGGTATCCATTATTGGCAGGACGGAAGGAATCTAAGAGGATAGAGCCAACCTCAGGGCCTGTGTCCAGACAAGCAGGGCCGGCACTGCCTCCCGCCTGCTGCTGGGGCGAGGGATGGAGAGGCAGAGGATAAGAACGACTAGAGTAAACCCGCAGTGCAGACGGAGCCTGCCCCGGCACACGGAGGTGCCGTCTCTCATTTCTTTATCCGGAAAGCACAGGGCAAGGCCGTGGTCCTGGCCAAGCACCGTGTGTGTTATTTTTAGGGAAGGTGCTACACCCATTATCCATGCTTGGTGCAGTGTAATTCATTCTCTGAAAAGCAAACGAGCAGCAGGTTAAGCACACTGGACCAGGGTCCGGCCCCAGAGAAGACCCGAGACCAGCCTGGGCTGGCAGGGATCCAGACTCTGATGCCAGGGGATGCCCAGGTGGGAGATGGGCCATGCCCAGCCTTCTGGGAGCATGTCACTGACCTAACACCCAGTGCCAGCATCGGGCAAGGTCACTGAGGCTAACACAGTGCCAGTGAAGGCAGTTCACTCCTCATCCTGTGGCCCCAGGAGAGACGCCTGGCATCTAAATGAGGAGGGTGCAGAGCCAGAGGGGGTCCCTGAGGTGAAGCTGTCCTGCTAAGCCTCCGCAGGGTCCTGCCGGAGAGGCTGCCCCACATTTGGCCTTGGCTGCCTGCTCACTGGGCCCTGGACTGGCCTCCTGGGCCCCAGTCTTCTGCCAGCTGGACTCAGTTTCCTCTGAGAGGACACTGAGGCTCTCTCAGCCCATTGTCCCCAGACCTCCAAGCATCCTCCTCTGTAGGAGGTGACAATGTGATGGAGGGTCTCATAAACCCACAGGTGACTGTCTGGGACACTCTGGGGGCAACTGACAAAAAGCACAGTCAAAGCAGCTGCAGACGATAAAGGGCTCAGGGGGCTGGAGCCCAGAGGAAAGGCCGGCTCAGCCCTGGTCCCAGGAAGCTGCAGGCTCACTTAACTCAGGAATGGTCCCAGGGAGGCAGGGGGTCCCGGGAAAGTAAGGGGGTCCCAGGAGGACTTGTGGTCCAGAACCTGGGATGGGCTCTGCAATGAACTGAATATTTGTGTCCCCCCAAAATTCATGAGTTGAGGTCCTCACCGCCAAGGTGTCAGGAGGTGGAGCCTTTGGGGGGTGATAAGGCCTTGAGGGTGGAGCCTCATGAATGAAATTGGTGTCCTTGTAAAAAAGGGCCTGGGAGAGACCCTTGTCCCTTCCACCATGTGAGGACACCATCTACAAGGCGCTGTCCACACACCAGGAGGGACATACACGAGACACTGAGTCTGGCAGCACCTGGTCTCAGGCTTCCGGCCTCTAGAGCTGAAGCAGTGAGGGCTGCTGTTTACAGGCTGCCCAGGCTCTCCTGCGGGGCGCTGGCCTCTCTCACCACTGAGGCGTCTTCTAGCAGCTTCTGTCTCACAGGCTCCTGCCACCATGAACAGCACCAGCCAGTGGGAAACCAGGGGGACAGGGCCTGACTGGCACAGACCCCTTCTCCACACGTCTCCTGGCTAGAACTTAGTCACACGGCACCTCCCACTGCAAGGGAGGCTGGGAGAGGGAGTCACAAGCTGAGACTCCAAGTGAAGGGCAGAGAGGACGTGGGGGACGCGGGGAGCCCTCCGACCCACCTCGGCCCAGCCCAACCCAGCCTGACCCGCTCTTGGACTCCACTTGCCAGAGCCCAGACTTGCCATGTCGACTGTTCATCACAGATCGGCACATTTAGAAGAGGCATAAGCCCTTGTCTCCAGGGTGAGAGCGGATGAGAGACTGCTTTCTTGCAAGTGGAACAGGTGGAAGTGTTTGTCCCGCTGTGTCGGATGGGCTGCTTGTGCGCTGTCTTTTCCCCAAGAGCAAATCTCAAAAAGAAATCGCTTTTCCCCTGGGGGCCTGGTAATTAGGGACCCTCCTTGGGAGGGGGACATTTGAGGGAAGAGGGAGGGGACAGAAGGCGGTTTGGGTAGAGCTGGGGTCACTCCTCATCCATTACAAAACCCTGGCTCAGAAGTCGGTGTGCAGCCTCAGAGGAAATCCTGGGAAGTGTCCCTTGTGCTGATCTGCCTGAAATGAGTGTGGCTGCAAACCCTCTTTGGGGATGGTCTTAGAACACGGGGTGCATGGGGACATGGTTTGGAAATGGGGTTGTCTCTGTCGTTAGGCGATGATCCGCCTAATTGCCTCTGAAACGTCAGCTCTCCCGCACGGCCCTTTGCTAAAGTCTCTAAAGTCTCCAACGGATCCCACCTCTGCTCAGCTTGCCCAGTACCCCCGTGTGGAGAGTCAGGGGTGCCGCTCCTACCAGTGGTTCTACTCAACAGATCTGGAAAAGTGTACGGGGAGGTTGCTGGATGGGTCAGAAGGGGCCGTGCTTCTGCGAGGGGCCTGTCCCCCCGCCCCACGCCACCTCCCTGCCTGCTGCTGGAGGCGGGAGGCCAGGGGTGTATCAGAGCTACCAGCCTTGACCGCGGCCTGGCTGGGATGTGGAGGGCAGCCTGGAGCTCAGCCCTCTGCAAGCATCTTCCACTGGACCCTGCAACGTTCCAGGGTCCAGGAGCTGAGCCCCTTCATCCCAAAGTCCAGGGAACACAACTGGTGAGAGCTTTCTTTGGTGGTGGCTTTACATGATTGCAGGGGTCTCATATGGCAGAAAATGGTGGAAGAGAGCAAGAGAGACTCTCACACACTCTCCTTTTAAAGCCCTCAGAACCACGCCCCTGACCACCATTATTAATCCATTCACTATGACATGGCCCTACAGTCCAATCACCTCTTCAAGGCCCCATCTTTCAATTACCATACTAGGATTTCCCACCCTCAACAGTTACAGTGGGGGCCAAGTTTTCAACACCTGGAACTTTGGGGGACACAATTTATGCTTCCTTGAATTTGGGGAAAATATTCAATCACAGCAGCAAGCTTTCTGCCATCGGCACCTCCCCCTTCTCTGCACAGGAGAGCCGCTCTCGGCCCCCGCCCCCAGTCTCCTCTACACCCGCCTCCAGGTGTCAAACAGCTGCAGCACCTGGACCTCTGCCTCCTCGGTCCCTGTCCCAGGCTGGCCCGTCCTTCCTCTGTCCTCACTCCCATCAGTGCAGCCCGAGCAGCCAGCGCCTGACAAGGAAGAGGATGCTTCTCAGCCACCCCATGGAACACCAGACTCTGGTCCTGGGCGCTTTCAAACAGCTGCAGCCACCTGGACCTCTGCCTCCTCGGTCCCTGTCCCAGGCTGGCCCGTCCTTCCTCTGTCCTCACTCCCATCAGTGCAGCCCAAGCAGCCAGCGCCAGACAAGGAAGAGGATGCTTCTCAGCCACCCCATGGAACACCAGACTCTGGTCCTGGGCGCTTTCTCCTTGGAAGTGAAGGCAAGAACGGATCTGCTAGCCTGGATGGGCAGAGGCAAGGGCCGGTGTGGCCCCTGGGCCCCCCTGTGTTGTTTCAGAGTGCAGAGGCCTGGGGGGTACGGGCTGGACTCCAGTGCTCTCCCCATCTTATCAGCCCCACCCCAAGCCATCCTTCATCCATTCGTTTAGCCGAGTTCTCCAGACACAGCCTGAGACTGAATGTGTGGCCCTCACGGCTCATCTGCTGTTGGGACAGCACCACGAGCCCCCTCGTTTGTCTGACCCTCTGGGATCTCTTGGAGACATTTTGGGGACTCCCAGGATGAGCTCTGGGCTGGAGCCAAAGGGCCAAAGTCCTGTATACAGGGAGGCCCCTGGGTACAAGTCTGGACTCTGTCACTGAACACTGCCCTGGGCACACGGGAGGGATTGGTGAGTAAAGGAATGAGTGGAGCAGACCGTCCCAGCCCCGACACTAAGGGAATGCTGGTCTCTGGGTCTTTGTGGGAGCGCCCCTCCTCCATCCACACACTTCCCAACCACGCAGCCCTCCCCCAGTGCATCCCCCTAGCGGTTTTCTCTCCCCTAAGACTGGCACTCACTCCTGCATTTCCCCTGTGTTCCCACTCTGGTCCACTGAGTACATGGGACCTGAGACATGGGACCTAATGGGGTCACAACCCTATGTTAAGGTTAGCTGATTAGCAACTTTAATTCCACCTTGATCCTCCTTTGCTGTGTAACCTTCCACATTCACAGGTCTGGGGAGTAGGACATGAGCGTCTCTGGGGCCCCATATTCTGCCAACCACAGGTACCATCCCATGTCATCAATAACCAGGAGCACCAAAATGAGTAACACCCCCATTTTACAGAAGAGAAAACTGAGGCCCAGGTCACCCAAGGTTTCTCACTTTGGAGGCGGCAAAGGATCCTGAGCCCTCTGCCTGGCCAGGTGGAGCAGATTCGTTCATGCCAAGTGTTGGAGGAGCTCTGGCCATGGAGACAGGGCCCCGTGCACTGCTAAAAAAGAAGCAAAGAATGTGTGTGGAGGGGTGCACAGGAGCCCCCCCCAACTCTGGGCACAGCTTTCTCTGCAAGGTGCAGGCCAGCTAGGGGGCGAGGGGCAGAGCATGCCCAGAGGGGTCTCAGAGCAGGGGCAGAGGCTTGGGAAGGCCCTGCTCCTGCCAACTGAGATTCCCCTGTGCCCAGGAGCCCAACGCACGTGTGCTTGCACACACACACATGCACAGCTGCGCACACACGGACCATGCAAACAGAGACAGGTCACAGTAGGGTGCTGGCTCCAGGGGGCACCGTGCACGGGGCAGGAGAGGAAGCAGCCATCCATTACAGGCGCTCGGGAGCTGCTCACGGTTCATTCCGCACACGTCCACTCTGCCGCTGGCAGCAGGCCTGCGTCAGACTCCTGCAGAGAGCCTCGCTGAAGGGAGACGTCTCTTGGGCATGAAAAATCGAAGGACCAGGGCTGCTTTTGCCAGCTAGGTGCATTCCCCAGGCCAGGGGCTCACCGGGAGGTGGAGAGAGAGACCTCCAGGCAGATGACAGAGACATGCTTGTTGACAAATGTTTGGGGACTGCGTGAGTCAGACTATCGGGTGGAGGCAGAACTCGGAGGAAATGTGTGATGTGAACGTGGGCCTGCTGCAGATTAGCCAGCTCTCCGTTGAGCCCTGTTGGGGCTTCAACTAGAAGATTCTTGGCTTTAGCCGTGGGAAGTGAAGGAATACCCTATTGATTTGAGATTTGGAGGGAGACGTAGAAACTGTCCTTGCAGGGGAGACCTGGGGCCGGAGGTTGACCAAGAGGGCAGAGTGGGGAGGAAAGAAGGCCAGAAAGGCCAACTATGGAGTCCCTTGGCAGGAGCCATGTCTGCAGAGGGATTCAAGTCCATGCCCCTGGCAGACAGCACCACCTCTGTGTCAAGTTTGCTTAGTGCTGAGAAACCCCAGTTCCTAGGTCTCCAGACTTTCCATTCTAGAACAGGGAAAGTCCAGGAAAATGAGGGTGAGCTGCTTATCTCCCGCTGCCCTCCCCACGCCCCCTGCCACCCCAGCCTGCTGTGCCACACCCCGGGCAGAACCTGCAGGCACTGTGTAGAGGTCACCCCATTCACCCTCGGACCCAGGGCAGGGCTGCCCAAGAGTCTGCGAGGCTGATGGGAACCTTTACACGTCTCTGGTGGCTGTTCACTCTCCCCGCCACAGCGTCCAGGAGCCCACACTCCAGAAGAGGCGGTGGGCATGGCCCCCACTCTCCAGTGGCCTATGTCCACGATAGGGCGTGCCCAGAGGTTAAAGCTGGTGTTACTGAGCAACGACCTCCACGTGGCATGGAGTGCATGCACATGGCACACGATGCTCACACAACCCAGCACTGCAGGGACCTTACCATCTGCACTTTACAGATGGGGAAACTGAGGTCGGCTGACTTATTTACCTCGCCAGAGCTCAGGGTCTGGGCTTGGTGAGATTAGAGCTCAAAGCCACTTCCTGTCCCGGCCCCATCACCCCTCTCACCCCAGCCGGGCCGGGGCCTGTCCCTTGCAGCAGCAGGATACACTGGCAGCAGCCACGCCCTCTCTCTCTTCAGATTCTTCCCCAAGTACACAGTGCACATTCCAGAAAAGCTGGCCGAGGGCTGAGGGGAGACCTAGGAACATGAGGGACGAGGAGGATGCCCATAACCAAGGCTTGATCGATCTGGAGCGTGACCTCTGGGATTCACTGACAGCCCTGGAGATGCCTCAAGCTCAGCCAGGCTCCTGGGCTAGGAGGGGGGCCCTCCCACCCCCCAACCTCCCAACCCCCCAGCGCCAGCTGACACTCACTGTACTAACACATGTACATGTGTTGCTCTATTTTTAAAAATCCTCCTTGGAAAGCTGTGCGTCCTGAACATGTGCAGTTTCTGTGCCGGGGGTGGGAAAATCTACAGCCAAACTCTACAAAATTATGTGTATTACATGCCCTCTGAGTCTCTAAAAACATGTACATTTCTCCTACAGCTGCTGTGGCCTTGCAGGAAACCTAATAACAAGAGTTTGCTGTTTTAAGCCACCAAGTCCTGGGTATTTTGTTATGCAGCAATAGATAACTGATGCAGGCATTACTGTGAACTCACTCGATTTTTTAAATTCAGTAAGAAGTAAGAAGCCTTCTTGCTAGCAAGAGTTGCCCAACAGTGGTCTGGGGCCAGAGAAAGAACAGGGAGAGGCGATGACACTCCCACGTCTGGAAGCCTGGTGGACAGCAGTGAACAGGTCACGCACATTCCTGATGGGACGACTCACCTGCGTGTGATCTCAGCTTTGCTAGTTCCACAGAAATCCGCCAAGCACCAGCTACATGCCGCAGCGTTGGAGGGACTAGGGGTAAGTCAGCAAACCAAACAAACAAGGACCACAGCCCTAGGGGAGTGTCCATCGGGCAACTTTCACCTGGTGACTCTTTGGACTTCATTTTGTCCCTGGTATAGATAGTTGCCCTGCTTGGTAATGAAGATGCTTCCTTGCCTGCATCACACAGGGACACCCAGAAAGCCGGAACTGTCCCCACACACCAGCTGCCCTCTCAAGCCACGCTTCTGCTACACCCAAGAACACAGACCCCCAGTCAATGGGTCTTGGACCTTGCTGCACACGGGGACCAGTCAGCTCCTCCTGATGGGCAGCAGGTCTCCAGCAGGTCTGGAGCAGCTCAACGTCACAGCCAGAGCTCTGCCCCCAGGGTGTGCCAGGCTTCAGTGCCAGTGTGGGGGCAGGCCAGCCGAGCACGTGGCTGCATCACCCACGGGCACAGCTGGACTGGGCTTGGCCCTCCCATGGCTCCTCGCAGACGTTGGCTTTAGGGAGCCTCAGCTGTTTAGAAAGGGCCCCTGCCTGGGGACAGAAGAAGGGAAAGGGGCAAACAGCGCAAGGCAAAAGATCCCAGCTGCCAAGCCCTTGGTAGCTCGGTACTCACGAGCACGACTCTGAGCAGCCCGGCGGTGCGGCCACCAGGGACCCCAACCAGGCCTGTTGCCTGCTCTGTGTAGGACGAGGCCTTCCAAGTGACATTTTCTTAGCTGGTTTTAAGCAAACGCCTGGTCATAATATTTGTGCTAAGTTGCCTTTTATGATTTTTTAAGCTCCTAGGCTAGCTCAAAAAGAAATCTTGAAAAGAAGGCCAGCTTAGCCAAAAGGTCAGGGGTTTGAAAACCAAACAGTGAGCTTAAGCGGCCAGGAAGAGCGCATTGCTGTTGGCATCTTCCTGTGCAGCTACGGACACTGGCTGGCAAGTGACAGAGCCCAGTGGCTGATAGAGGCACCCAGATGGCACAGTCATGGTAAGACCCCAGTGTTACTTCAGGCACCCCAACCCAAACCTGTTTCCTTAACTGTGGATGGTGTCTTCCAGAGGACAATCGGGTCTAAGCAGGCCTACTCTTGTCGGTGGGGCACCGCCCCTCCCACCCTGCAAAGTCGGTGCACAACCCTCTCAACAGCGTTCATTTCCCACCGAGACCCTTGGTAACAACCCTTCCCCAGGGTGTGTTCGTTTAACCGCTGTTTTCATCTTACTGGTGATTAAATCAAGGCACAGAGAAGCTGAAACACTGGCCCAAACATTAAGTAGCAGGGACAGGACTCAAACCCCGTCTGTCGGCTTCCCAGGCTGCCATTCTGGTTTCCAGCAAAGGGGCATTTGTGTTTCCTTTGAAGCTAGATTTTTAAGCACTCGTTTTTATTTGCTAAGATGTCCTGATGAGAATGTCAGGTTTCGGTTGAACAGGCAAGCCCAAAGCAGGTTGAGAACAGAGGAATAAATACGGATCCACGCGCCTTCAGCTCATCAGTCTGAACTGCTCCCTGCTGGGTGGGTCTGGGCCCTGGGTCTGGGTGGGGTTTCCTCGGCCTCACCCACCCTCCCCCCAACACCCTGTGATGACTCCCCCAGCCTTCTTGGGTTTCCCATTCCCAGCACAGCAGGTGCAGCCACTGACGTCCAGCCAGGCCCAGGGCCAGCTCCCTGGGGCTGTGACCCCAGAGCAGTGGCTGCTGACCTCAGACACTCCAGAGCAGCTCCTCCATCATCCCCCTCCGGGATCCCGTGTGGGTTGTTGGGAGGAGAGGAGCAGGGGAGGGTGCGAGGAAGGTCTGGAGAAGAGACAGCAGTGACCCTGCAGCCCCGGGCAGCCCCAAATCAGGCAGCAAGCTCGTGCCTGGCTGCCTTTGCCACCACTTCCTACAGGTGCGGGGAGGGCACGGGGGCAGAGCAGGGACCTGGCCCTCAAATGGCTCTTAAGCCAGGGCAGGGGCATCCTGCGAGAGCCCTCAGAGGACATGAGTGTGCAGAGGGCCGCAGAGCTTCCAGCAGGGACAGATGGACCCGTGAAACCCCAGACATACGCCCCCCTCATCACACACATGCCAGGGCCGCCAGGGCAGGGGCTCTGAGGATGACTTCTGATGACCAAGTCCAGACGCCACACAGACACTAGACCACCCCAGGCGCCAGGGTCAAGGATGGGGCCCAAGGGGTGCTGCTGTTGATTCTTTGCTTTCCCCTCGTTCACCCCTCCTAGACTCAGTGGTGCTAGGGTCCCCTGGGTGTTCAGCTTCGGGCACCCCAGGACACCCAGGAAGGAGGGACGGCCCAGCCCTGGAGGGGTGCTCCTGTTGATTCTTTGCTTTCCCCTCGTTCACCCCTCCTAGACTCAGTGGTGCTAGGGCCCCCTGGGTGTTCAGCTTCGGGCACCCCAGGACACCCAGGAAGGAGGGACGGCCCAGCCCTGCCAGCAGGAAGCCGCCTCCTTCGGCCCAGAGCCCCCTTCTCCATTACACCTAGCAAGCTGCAGGCAAGGGGGTGTGGCTTCCTTCCTGGGGGAATGAAAAACTGGGGAGACGAGCTGTTTGGGGGAGGGGAGCTGGAAAGATCCAATGCCCCAATACTCTGACGCACCCCACACCGAATCCTGGTGCCCTGGGGCGCTCACTGCGGCGGGCCGGGGAGCGCGAGGGGGCTGCGCGCCCCCCCCAACTCGGCGGGGCGGGGACT
>NW_007734785.1:62393-73838 GCF_000696425.1 Galeopterus variegatus
TCGGGCAACGCTTCGGAGCGCGTCCTGGCGGCGCCCAGCAGCGACCTGGACGTGAACACCGACATCTACTCCAAGGTGCTGGTGACGGCCGTGTACCTGGCGCTCTTCGTGGTGGGCACGGTGGGCAACTCGGTGACCGCGTTCACGCTGGCGCGCAAGAAGTCGCTGCAGAACCTACAGAGCACCGTGCACTACCACCTGGGCAGCCTGGCGCTGTCCGACCTGCTCATCCTGCTGCTGGCCATGCCCGTAGAGCTGTACAACTTCATCTGGGTGCACCACCCCTGGGCCTTCGGCGACGCCGTCTGCCGCGGCTACTACTTCCTGCGCGACGCCTGCACCTATGCCACGGCCCTTAACGTGGCCAGCCTGAGCGTGGAACGCTACCTGGCCATCTGTCACCCCTTCAAGGCCAAGACCCTCATGTCCCGCAGCCGCACCAAGAAGTTCATCAGCGCCATCTGGCTGGCCTCGGGGCTGCTGGCTGTGCCCATGATCTTCACCATGGGCCAGCAGAACCGCAGCGCAGACGGCCAGCACCCCGGCGGGCTGGTGTGCACACCCATCGTCCACACCGCCACCGTCAAGGTTGTCATCCAGGTGAGCAGCCTCTTCCGGGGGAGAAGGGCCGGGAGGAAACAGGGGTCTGCGGGCACCAGGCTGGGTCTCGCAAGGGGGACGTCAGTAGCCACCCCCTCGGGGAAACCTCAGTGTTTCCCTTTCCTTCACCACAAAGCTAGTTTCCAGTGGCATACTATCTGGACACAGGGACTTGGAGAAATGTCACTGAGAAAGTCTATGCCTGGGAGGCTGAGAAGGGGAGAGGGGCCCTCAGGAGCAGCCTGACCCTTCTCACCTCTCGCTCCAGAGTCCCAGCCTCAGTCTCATCTCATCTGCTGAAGGGAGCTGGAGCCCCAATCAGCCCCAGGTCTCCCTGGGGCCCATGGATGGACCTCAGGTGTCTCCAGATTCTCTAAGGTCTAATGCAGACTTGTGTGTGCTGGGGCCCACCTCTTTAAGGGGTAAGGTCCCTTTCACCAGCTTCTCTAGAGGCTTTGTGCTCCCAGGAGCTTATCTGCCCCTCTCCTCAGCAGCAGAAGCCCCCAGACCAGCTCCCCCAGTGCCTTCTGGCTGCCTTGCTCCAGCCCAAACTTGGGAGTCACCTTGGGCTGGTCCCTTGTCTAGCCTCAGTTTTTCCATCTGCGAAGTGGGGTGATCATAGCATTGGCCTCGGAAGGTAGAGCATTTGGGAGAGAACTCGTAAGGAGCGTTTGCATGGTCCCTGGCACAGAGAGGCCCTCGCAGTTACTATTATTGCTGTTGTTGATGGTGGTGATGATGTTGTTTCTGCTGGGAAGAGTATAAGAAATCTGGGTGTGCTGTGGGGGTCATGGCGAGGTGAATAAAACTGGAGCCAAGTGACCAAGAGCCCTCCAAGGGTCTGAGAAAAATGCCTTGAGAACCCAAGTGAGAACCCTCCTTGGGAGTCAGCTTGGACGAGGCAGCCTGACAGGTGGGGGGATTTCAGCCGCGGGTGGGGAAGGCTTAGCCGGCAAAGGCCCTGAGGTAAGAGGAGGGTTTCCAGAGTAAGTCAGGACAGAAATAACACGTTGAACAGTACCTTGGCCCTAGGACATGGGTAGCCATGGAGGTGTGGTGTTTTTTCCATCCCAGGGTGGAGAAAGGAAGGCAAAGGGTTGAAGGATCTGCACAGGGTCTCCCTGCACTCTGCCTAGTTAGAACATGGGCAGGGCAGCTGGCCATCCCCGTCTGGCTGGCCCTTCCCACCCTGAGCCATGGGCAGCTTGCTAGCAGACCTTCCACGGCTATCTCAGAAGCCGGGTTATGATGGCATGCAGGTGGGAGAGACGGCAGGGTGGGGCAGGGGCTGTGGTCTGCCTGACAATCTCTGGGCTATGACTGACTCTCCAGCAGCCACTGCCGATGTGTGCTGTGGGAGCAGAATGCAACTCCCAGCCCCACCGCCAGCACATGGAACTTGTAGCTACAGGTGGCCCCCGCATGAGGAGCCCTTCCCGAGCACCTGCTTGCAGTAGGGGGATGGGTCAGAGCCCACCGGCCTCTGCGGCAGGGCCCCTTCCCTGTGCCAGGGCAGAAGCAAACAGGCCCATGTGTGGCCAACAGAGTGAGAAATCACCTCCCTCCGTCCTTGGGGGTCTCATGTTGCTTTGCCCGGTGGGACCTCTTGGCAGTCAGTTGAGGGCCCTGGGGGGCACCAGCCACTCCACCTGCCTCCAGAAGGTTTGACTTAACAGTTGGGTTGGTGACAGAGGGGCCAGCCACACCCGCTGCCCAGCCAGGAGACGCCTCCACTCAGACTCCCATCCCCCTGCCTTCCTCCAAGGCCCCCCGCCGGGCATGGTCAGGGGCAGCCTGGCCTTTTGCAGTCATCAGAAACAACAGCAGCAAAGCAGAGAGAGCTGGAGGACAGCCCGGCCCAGCCCTAGATGCATCATCTCTGTGCAGGTCCAAGGAATCGCCCCAAAGCGCCATTCCTGTGAGTCTTGTTGCTGGGGTGCTGCGTAGAGTGATGCTCCATGTCGCTCTGTGGCCGAGTCCTGGTCATTTGTCCACGCGCAGATGCCATTGAGTATTGACTGGGGCAGGCCCCGTCTGCACCCCACAGACGCAGCGCTGGCCGGGCATTTCCTGAGCCCTTGGAGAACACAGTTAACAGCACTCGCCAGGCTTCTTGGGTCCTGGCAGCTGCTCCGTGAGTCTGAAAAGAACATCCTGGCCCTCCCCCACCCTCCTGCACCACCACCTGCCATTTTAGGAAAGGTTTCCCGGGGGTGGAGGGGTTTTATGGTCCCCACGTGGGTTTCTGGGCTGGCTGGCAGATCTGGGAGAAGGTCCACTGTTTTCAAACAATGACGTCTGGCACGAGGGGAGCTGGGCACACTCACCCATGTGTCTCTTACTGGCCATGTTTGGAAGTGCTGAGGCATTGCCCAGTCATGGTGGCCCCTCTTCCCAAAACGGGGCTTCAGCCATCCCGAGTCCACCATGAGGCCTGCTGCCCTCTGTACCTGTGGGACTCCAGTCTGGACACTTGTAGACAGGGTCATGTTTAGAAATGAGGTGGTTTGATGATAGAATTTCTGAGCAACTTTGAATAATCGTCGCTGAACATAGCTGGGCATTTTCTGAGCATGGGGCCTAGGGCTGGGGAGTGGACAGGGCAGGGCCACCCCCAGGCCAGCAGCCAGGATACAGAGCTTCTCTTAAAGTCCCCAGACCCAACCCTGATGCCTACAGGGATGTGGGAGGAGAACCCGGGGACTCAGACACTGTCTTGTCCCTCCTCCGACCACCCAGACATGCAGCCGTGCCTGTGTGGGTCGACCTCGAGTCCTGTGTGATCCTTTTGCCATCCAGACCCAGCCTCCTACTTTGACCTTGGGTGTCACAGGCTCTGTGCAGCTGGCCTCAGGGCTGATGGCCCCAGCTGTGTTCATTCATCCAGGGGTGTGTACTGAATGTGTGCACAGACATGTACCCCGGAGACCGATAACAGCAGAGCCCTGGGTTTGGGTGTCTGGTTCAGATCTGACCAAGCCCAGGGGCTGGTCTCACCTGGTTCCACCTTAGAGACCCCCAGCCCCAACGCAGGACCCAGCAGCATCTCTGCCACCTTTTCCAGGGCAGCCACTTTGTGGCCTCCAGCTCCAAGCTCCAGGGCCACATCTGCTCTGGTCTGGGTTCCAGCCCCAGCACCCTGGATACATGCTGTCCCTGTGTGGGCTCCCACTTACCCAGTTCCGGGATGAAGGCTTGGGAGGCTCTGACCAGCTGCGGCCCAATGTTCTGAGGCCCGGGGGACTGAGTCTCTGCACATGCATGTGGGCACACACAGACACACATGCACACACATATGTGCACACGGAAACACACAATGTGTGTGGCTGGCCCATGGCTCACTTGGGAGAGCGTGGTGCTGACAACACCAAGTCAAGGGTTAAGATCCCCTTACTGGTCATTTAAAAAAAGAAAGAAAGAAAGAAACACACAGTTTGTGACCATGGTCCTGCGCAGTGTCCTATCCATGTTGTAGGCCGTCTCCACAGCTAGCAGAAGAGAATCTGGGAGTTCCACTTCCCTGACTCTCTTTTCCCTCAGAAGTGCAGAGGTGCCTGTGCTGCTCAAGGCTGCAGGACCTCGGCGCCAAGGCCTGCGGTGGGCTGGTGAGGGGAGCTCAGAGTCTGGCTCACGGGGTCATGGCCTGACTTCTCTAAACAGGCCGCAGAGCAGAGACCCCCTGGCATCAGGGGCATCTCCCCTGCTCAAGGCTGCAGGACCTCGGCGCCAAGGCCTGCGGTGGGCTGGTGAGGGGAGCTCAGAGTCTGGCTCACGGGGCCATGGCCTGACTTCTCTAAACAGGCCGCAGAGCAGAGACCCCCTGGCATCAGGGGCATCTCCAGCCCTCGACACTAATGGACACAGGGCAGGGGGCCTGAATGCCCCAAAACCTGGCCCTTTATTAGCACTGGGGTGACCAGGAGCAGTCGCTGCAGATGTCCTGGGAGTAGCCGGACTCCCCTCCACTGAAACCTGGTTTGCAGTAAATACACAGTCCTCGTGATGCATGACCCAGCAGTGACATGTTTTCCATCCTGAGGACCCTTTGCTCTGTGAGCAGCGACAGGAGAGAAACTAGCAGCCTCCCCGGTCAGAGCAGCCCATCTGCACACCGGCCAAGCTCAGGGGTCTTGGGGAGGGCTGATGGGGGGGCACTGAACTGAGTGGCTGCGTCTTTTGATCAGTCTTCAGAGGCCCCTCCCCCATGGCCACACACTGCTTTCAAGAGAATGAAAACACAGACCACAGATGGGAGACAATTCCTGCAAAAGTCATGTCTGATAAAGGACTCATATACCAAACAATCAAAACCCCCCAAACAGGGCCGGCCCGGTGGCGCACTGCGCTAGTGCGCCGCTTGGGAAGTGCGGAGGCGCTCCNCATGGCCTGACTTCTCTAAACAGGCCGCAGAGCAGAGACCCCCTGGCATCAGGGGCATCTCCAGCCCTCGACACTAATGGACACAGGGCAGGGGGCCTGAATGCCCCAAAACCTGGCCCTTTATTAGCACTGGGGTGACCAGGAGCAGTCGCTGCAGATGTCCTGGGAGTAGCCGGACTCCCCTCCACTGAAACCTGGTTTGCAGTAAATACACAGTCCTCGTGATGCATGACCCAGCAGTGACATGTTTTCCATCCTGAGGACCCTTTGCTCTGTGAGCAGCGACAGGAGAGAAACTAGCAGCCTCCCCGGTCAGAGCAGCCCATCTGCACACCGGCCAAGCTCAGGGGTCTTGGGGAGGGCTGATGGGGGGGCACTGAACTGAGTGGCTGCGTCTTTTGATCAGTCTTCAGAGGCCCCTCCCCCATGGCCACACACTCCAGCAAAGCTCTTCCCAGCATCATCAGGCACGAGTCCATCAGACCTGCTGCCCGCGGCTGCTGCCACGTTCCATGGCCAAAGGAACTTACTCACGGGGGCTTAGCCTCTGCCTTGGCCTTTGTTTTCTCAGAAAACCACTTTCATATTTACTGCAGACACAAGTGCTCCTGGCTGGGAGTGAACCCCGACCTCAGAGGCAGTGGCCAGCCAAGGTAGGGGTGGAAGTGGGGGCACACCCTCCCTCTCAGCGGCCAGGCGAGGGGTGGGGAGCTGTCTCTGGCTCCAATTCATGCAGGAGGAATTGGACGCCACCTCCACCTGCTCAGAGTCCATGGGCAGGTCGATCCCAAGGTGGCTTGGAGAGCACCTGGGCCGTTAAAGGCCAACAGGATTCCACGGAGGGAGTAGCCACTGAGACCTGTTTCCACAAGGAAGGAAACTGGCTCCAATAAGTCAGGCCGTCAAACATGTCCTTGATGTCTCTTCTGTGCCACCACTGGCTGTCCAGCACCGTCCAACTCAGGAGTTTCCCCGAGACCCCTCGGTCTTGCGTGTGTTCTCTCCCCACTCCTTGACCGTCTCATTTTTCCATCCAGCCATGGCTTAATCTTGGACTGTGTCGGTCGTAACTGGCGCGGCATCCTCAATGCTGACATGAGGGCGTGAAGTTTGAGGCATGACAGGGTCTCTCCATCATCTCAAAGTGTCTCCCATGAAGCAACATCCCAGCGGAGAAACGCGGCAGATGCCAGCCCACCCAGCCACCGAAGTGAGCGTCACAAGAAACGGTGCTGTGTGGGCCTTCCATACGCAGAACCTCAGTCCAATCACGAGGGAGCATCAGGACGTCCCTAAATTGAGCGACAATTTACAAAACAATGGGCCTGTGCTCAAAACTCATCTAGGTCGTGAGAGACAAAGAAAGGCTGAGGGGCCNACAATGGGCCTGTGCTCAAAACTCATCTAGGTCGTGAGAGACAAAGAAAGGCTGAGGGGCCACACGCAACGCAGGGTTTCAGATCTGTTCCTGGGCCGGAGAGGGAAGCACTGCACAGGACACCGCTGAGTCACCTGCCAGAGCTGGGGAGGCCCGCACATCGGTTGGTAACACTGCATCGGTGCTGGGTTAGATTTCTTGGTTTTGATGAATTTACTGTGGTCTGTAAGGGAACATCTTGATCTTGGGAAATAGGAACAGAGGGATTTCCAGGCCAGGGAGGGTGACGTCCAGAACAAGACTGTGGATACATGCAGGAGAGGAAGCAGGTGATAAAACAAGTGGGCACGCTGCTTGTGGTGGGACCAGACGGCCCGGAGTGGGGCCAATGGGCCTGGCGAAGGGCAGAGAAGAGCTCTTCGTATTATTCTTGCAAACTTTCTGCAGTTTGGAACTTTTCCGAGTTAGAAGGTTGCAGAAGGAGTGCTGTGTGGGGTTCTGTAGGAACAGAGAATGCTTGCACGAGGCAGAGGGAGCCCCACCCCATCAGACCTTGTTGTGAGTGGGAAATGGACCCACAGGAGGACTGCCCACTCTGTGCAGCTCCACTCCGTGGCTGGCCACGGTTTCTCATCTGCAGCACGAGGGGTCGGACACAGCTGGCAGGGCAAACCACACACTTCCTCCTGCCTGAAAAGTCCATGACCCTTTGTAGGGGAAGAATCAAGCATTTTTCCTGCCTTTTCTATACAAACGGTAGTTTAGAATAACCCAGGAGTAGAGAAGGGCAATGTGTCAGTGTAGAAATACTCCAGCTAATGAAGAAGGGACAAGAGCGTCAGAACCCCCGCCTGCACTCCTGATGAATTAATGGACGTGGCGCTGGTTCTCAGCAGCTGTTGACGTCCCAAGGGGGAGAGAGTCGGGCGCGAGGGGAGTCTGGGTGAGGTCCTCTGTGACGTCCTCGGATCAAAACAATCGAATCCGAATCTGATGCAGCCTCTAGAGACAGCTGCAACCCACGGGACGTAAGGGACAGGGGCACGTGGTGGGGTGCACTACCAGGAGGCCACCAGCAAAATGCTTCAGTAAAAGCAGGAAAGACAAGTCCTGAGACGACGGGGAGTGACTGACTGGAAGTTTGGCTGTAAGTCCGTTCTTCATGCTGTGCAGCTATTGTGGGTTTACTTTTCTAAAGAGCCCTCGTCTTTTAGATGTACATATGCAAATATTCACAGACAAACCGATGCTGCATCTCCCATTTACTGAACCTTGTCTGGGGAGACGGGACGCAGAGAGCTACAGAGGAAACGCGATTGCCATGAATTGATAATTGTGGAAATTGGGTATTGGCGGCTTTTTTTTGTACATGTTTGAAATTTTTCCTAATTAAAAGTTATCAGTAGGCTAAGATGTTGACAATACAGAGTTTGGTTTTAGAAATCCGGCACTCAGCCTGACTCAGGCCATGAGGAGTGAGGCGAGGATGGGCTTCTGGGAGGAGGAGGGCTTGGCCGTGTGCAGGTGCTGGACCTGGCCTGTCGGGGCATGGTGGGGGACGGCGGGGTGGGGATGCACAGACGGACCTCAGGGTCCACGTTTGTGTTCCGTTTCCCAGAGCAGGAGGCAGAGAGGCAAAGCCGCCTGTGCCTGTCACACGGCTAGAGAGATGGAACCCAGAGGTGCTCTCGACCAGGGGTGTCCAGTCTGACCCTCCAGTGTGTCCCCTGGGGGTCAGGCTTGCATGTGTGATGGGTGACAAAGGACGGAGCATGCAGGGCCCAGGGCTGGCTCCCACCAGGTGTGGAGTTCTCGGGAGTGACTCATCCAGGGCAGTTCAGACTCATGTGGTCGCAGCTGTGCCAGGACCCTAATGTTAGGGCTCTCCTGGGCTTGTCCTGTGCTAAGACTGAGGATGTTGTATCTGCAAGGACAAAGAGTGTCCTGAGGCTCTGGCTGTGGTTCTGTGGGGTGCTGAGGGCAGTGGGGGGGTTCAGCCACCCTGTGTTCATCTAGCACCCCATGAGTGGATCACCCCCCTCATAAGCGGGGACAGCAGCCAGGAGTTGTTGTCATCGTCTGAGCTTAGAGCCTCCCGTTATTTTCTCTGAGTCACCCTGAGAGGCACTGAGACTCCCAGCTGGTAAGATTTGATGGCAGGGGACAGGAGGCTCCTGCAGGCATGAGCAGGAGTGGGAGGTCCTGGGCCAGCTGGGACGGGGAGGGCCCGGGGCAGGCGGCGGTCCTACGTGTGGATGTCGGGAGGCAGTGCCTGCCTTCACTTTTCTCAATCGTAGAAAGCAAAGCCAACCACAGAAGCGAAGTCCCACGTGGTTATCTGGTAGTCCGTGTTCAAGAGAAGAAAGACTCTCAGCTTTATTTTTTGAATTGTAGACTGTGCATAATATAGCATTCACCATTTTAACCATATTAGTGCACAGTCCAGGGGCATTAAGTGCACCCCTTGTGTGCAGCCACCCGTCTCCAGAGCTTCATCTTCCCACACTGAAACTCTGTCCCCACAAGCACCAACCCTGTTCCCACCTCCCCAGGCCCCGGGTGGCCCCAGCTCTACTTTCTCTCCCCTCTGGCGAATGTGATGACTCACGTGCACAGAGTCTCAAGCCTTTTTTCGGTCTTATTTGAGCTGCAAGCCTCACCAAGGAGCACTTCTTGCTGCGTGGAGGAAGCCGGACTCAGAGGCTACTGGGTGATTCCCGTTTGGTGACATTCTGGAAAAGGCGAGGCCATGGGATGGGAAGCAGATCAGGGAGGGTGGGTGGCCACGGGAGCACTGGGAACTTTGGGATGGTAGAAATGCTGTTTAACTCAGTTGTGGTGGCAGTTGCACAGCTGAGCATTTATCAAAACTCGTGGAACTGCAGACTAAGGGGCAATCTCTAGTGTGTGAAAATACGGTGTCAGTGCGTCTGTAAAAAACAAGCAGCAGGGAGTCCTGATGTTCATTCTCTAAAGGCGGTTTGGGGGCAGCAAGGTCCTCTCTCTGTAGGCCCTCACACACCTTGAGGCCCTCCTGCTCTGACAGCTACTAAGGGCATGGCCTAAAAGGACATGAAGCCCCCAAGCAGCCCCTTCACGTTCTTGGGGCCCTTGTCACCAGCCAGGGGCCACAGAGATGCTCCCGCCATGCCATCTCCATGAGCGGGAGAAGAGGGGAGCAGAGGCTCTGGTTCTCAGCACCTGGTGGGGAGGTGGCTGAGGTCATGGCTGTGGGGTCTGCCTGCCCGAGATCCCCGCTCTTCCCCAGCCGCGCCTGGCATTTAACCTTGCTGCTGCCAGCGCAGGTGCAGCGGCCATCCAGGTGCCATCCCCAGCGAAAGCACAGCCCAGGAGAGGAACCGCCAGGCTCCCCAGTGTCAAATGAGGACACCGAAGCCCAGAGAGGGGTGGGGTACCTGAGCCAGACCCAGCACCTCCCCCTCCCCCTGTGCCCACTGCTCCTCCTGGAGGTGTCAGACAGTGGGCACTGCCTGGCCCAGAAGGCCAAGGACAAAGGGTGTCCATCTGGCAGCACCGTGTGGACCTAGCGCAGGTGGGGAGGGGTGGCTCCACCTGAAGCTGCCCCTGCCTGTTTTGGGGGCTTTACACCACTGTGCCCCTGTTGAGGCTGCCTCAGTCACACCCAGGGCCAGCTCTGGAAGGAAGGAGGGCTGGCAGGGAGGGAGGGCCTCCCATGTCAGGGCCTGCTGCTCGGGGCTGGTGGTTTGGGGTTTATTCCTAGTGGCACAGAGCGGCAGCTCAGAGCCTGGGTTCCCCGCTGGCCAGCTGCAGGACCCTGGGCAAGCAGCGTGACCTCCTGTGCCTCAGCTTCCTCACCTGCCCACTGGAGATAATGGTGGCTCTGTGGTCTGACTTAATGTGCATGAAACACTTGGGATCGTGCTTGGACCCCAGCAAGGGCTCAGTGACCAGCTCCCACGGCCCGTGTTGCTAATATTGACAGCAATCACATGGCAGCACTTAAGGACAGACCGGGGTCCTGTGTTCTATTGTTTTAGGGTAACAAAGCTGTTCTCCTCCTAAAAGCATTCCCTGTACCAGAGGTGGGGGCAGGGCCATGGAGGGAACTGTAGGTACCTGGCATTGTTCCCCCTTGGATAAGGCCTGGGAACCACTCACAGCTGGTCCGCGTCTGTCCACCTCCTTTGAGGAACATTTGCTGCCTGATGCTAAGGGCCTGGGCCAGGTGTCCAGCATGTGAGTCTGAGCATTCTCTGCTGAGCATTGGGGCGGCCACCTCCCCTTTCCTTCCTGTCTTCTATTCATCATCCACCCACTGAGCACCTGCTATGTGCCAGGCACAGGGGCACAGCAGCAAGCAAAGTGTGCAAAAATTTCTGCCTCTGTGGAGCTCACGTCCCATCAGAGAAGACAGAAAATAAGCAGAATAAATGTATACAGTATATGGACTGTCAATAGTAACAAACACGGCAGGGAGATATTAAGCAGAGAAGGGCAGGTGGCGTGCTGTTGTACCTGGGGGTGAGAGAAGGTCTCATGGAGACTCTAAAGGAGCAAGTGCACAGGTGTCCTGGGAAGAAGACTCCAGGTAGGAAGAACAGCAGGTGCAAAGGCCGTGGGGTGGGCGTCTGCGGGTGTGTGGAGGGACAGCAGGAGGCCAGTGTGTCCAGAGTGGAATGAGAAAGCACAGAGCAGAAGACTCCAGGTAGGAAGAACAGCAGGTGCAAAGGCCGTGGGGTGGGCGTCTGAGGGTGTGTGGAGGGACAGCAGGAGGCCAGTGTGTCCAGAGTGGAATGAGAAAGCACAGAGCAGGAAGTAGCGGTGCAGATCACGCAGGGCCTCACAGACCAGGCTGTGGCTGTTGTTCTAGAACAGGTGAGCTGCCATGGAGATTCTGAGCAGAGCATGACATGGCTTTCACTTTAAGAGGACTGTTATGACTGTCCAGCTAAGAATGCATTTTGGGGTCAGGGGTAGTGGGTAGCAAGCTGCTGCCACTTTCCGGGAGAGTGGTTAAGGGGCCTTAGACCAGGTGGTGGTGGAGAAGTTGGCAAAAAGGGGTTGGATACTAGATACATGTTTTTCTTTTTTTGCGGTTTTTTTTT
>NW_007734785.1:74370-75634 GCF_000696425.1 Galeopterus variegatus
TTTTTTTTTCAATTTATACACAGTAAAATCCACTGTTTTGCTTGTTTACATCTATGAGTTTTGACAAATGCGTAGAGCTGTGTGACCCCCACTGCAAAAGACAGAGACCAGTCCTGCCCCCCAGGCCTGGCCCATGTCACTCTGTGGTCAGCCGTACCCCCAACCCTGGCCACCGCTGGCCTGTCCTCCCTCCCTGGGGTCTTGCCTGTTCAGGACAATTTGCAGATGGAGCCGTCAGGGCCCGTGGCTCTTGAGTCCGACTTCCTTCCATGTGCACTGGTGAGTCACTGGTGCTGCCGCCTGCAGTGGCGGCCTGAGCCTCTCCCTGTGCAGCAGGCTGCCTGCGCTGCACGCTTTGTTGTTTGTTCGACCGGTGAAGGGCGACCCAGCCGCTCCAGGTCTCGGTGAGGAGGACTGGGGTAGCCGCAGTGCTCAGGCCCACGCCTGTGTGGGTGCGCTCACCTCTCCTGAGGGGGTACTCAGAGGCACACTGTGCGCTCCATAGGACCCCGCCCTGGCGTCACCAACTGTGTGAGGGAGCAGCCACTCGGTGTCCAGCCAGCACTTGGTCCTGTCAGCGTGTTTGCTTTGCTGTTTTCGTTCACCCATCCTAGTAGGTGTGCAGAGGCGTCCTGTGGTGGTTCCAGTTCCCGTTTCCCTAATGACTGGCGAGACTGAGCAGCTTCTCATGCGCTTCTGTGGCATTTGTGTGTCTTCTTTGGTAAAGGGTCTGTTCCAGTCGTTTGGCCATTTTTTAATCGGGTTGTGTGTTTTCTCATGGTTGAGTTTTGAGATGCTTTCGTATGTTCCGCACACAACTCCTTTGTCAGACGCGTGATTTGTAAATATTCCCCCGCCTGTGGCTTCTCTTCACGCTCTTCTGATGTTGCACTTCACAGAGCACAAAGCTGCAGTTCTGATAAAGTCTAACTTATCGAGATTTTTATAGATTGTGCTTCTGTCTGAAAACTCTGTGTCTCACCCAAGGTCACAGCGATTTTCTTCTGTGTTATCTTCCAGAAGCTATGTAGTTCTATATTTATTTCTCCACGGGATGTGAGGTGTAGACTCTTTTTATTTTGCATATGAACGCCCAAGTGCTCCAACATTTCTTGTGAAAAGATGATCTTGTCCCCACCGAAGTTTCTTTGCACCTCAGTCTGGATAAGTCAGCTGACCATGTCCTTGGAGAATCTACGTCCAGACTCCCGTCTGTTCCTTTCATCTGCGTGTCCACAGTGTCTCTACTCCCACACTCTCTCGA
>NW_007734785.1:76339-83620 GCF_000696425.1 Galeopterus variegatus
GACTCCCGTCTGTTCCTTTCATCTGCGTGTCCACAGTGTCTCTACTCCCACACTCTCTCGATTGCCGTGGTTTTGTAGAAGCCTTGTAGGTAGCATGGGTTTAACAGCTTCGTTCTTCTTTTTAAAAGTGCTTTGGCTTTTCTAGTCCCTTTGCTTTCTGTCAAATTATACAATCAGCTTGTCCACTTCTACAAAAAAAGCTGCTGGGATTTTGATTGGGTTGTGTTCATTGACAGGGGAGACTTGGTATCTTAACACTGAGCCTTCCTGTCCATGAATACAGTACACCTCTCCATTTACTTCAGTCTTCTTGGATTTCTTTCATCAGTAGTACTTTTCAGCATACAGATCTTACACATACTTTGTGAGATTTATACCCAACTATAAAGCTTCTGGTGCTATTGTACATGATACCTTTTTTCCTGAAATTTTTCATTTCGTTTTTCATGGCTAGTATATATAAATGTAATTGGTTTTGTATATTGACCTTGTATCTTGCAACCATGATAAACACACTTTTTAATTCTAGATGTTTTTCTGTAGGTTCCTTGGGATTTCCTAGGCAGACAGTCATGCTGTCTGTGAATAGAACGTTTTATTTCAGCCTTGCTAATCTGTATACCTTTACTTCCCTTTCTTGCCTATTGCTCTATGACTTTTCCAGTGTGGTGGTGAGCAGGGGTGTCGAGAACAGACATCCTTGCCTTGTTCCTGGTCTTAGAGAGAAAGTCTTTACAATTTCTAATTAAGTGTGAAGTTTTTAGTTTAAGTTTTTAGTAGATGCTCTCTATCAAGTTAAAAAAAGTCCCCCTTCTATTCCTAATTTGTTGAGAGTTTTTTTTTAAAATCTTGAGTGGATGTTAAATTTTGTGTCATGATTTTTCTGGGTCCATTGCTATGATCATGTGGTTTTTCTTCAGTAGCCAGTTAATATGAGGATTATATTGATCACTTTTCATTGTGTTAAAATGTACATAACATAAAATCTACCACTTTAACCATTTTAAGTGTGCAGTTCAGCAGCATTAGGTACATTCATGTCACCACCATCCATCTCTAGGACCTTTTCGTCATCCCAAACAGAAGCTCTGTCCCCTCTGTACACTGACTCAGTATTCACCTCTCTACCAACCCCTGGAAACCACCATTCTGTTTCTTGTTTCTATGAATTTGAGTACTCTTGGTGCCTCATATGTGGAAAACATTGGTTAATTTTCTAATGTTGGATGCTTCACATTCTGGGAATAAACCTCACTTGGTCATGTATTAACTGGATTAGGTCTGCTAATATTGTGTTGGGAATTTTTGGGTCTGTGTTCATGAGGAATATTGGTCTGTAGTTTTGCTTTCTTGTATTGTCCTTGTCTGGTTTTGGTATCAGAATAATACTGGCCTCATAAAATGAGTTGGGAAGTTTTTGCTCCTTTTATGTTTTCTGGAAGAGGTTGCATAGAACTGGTATTATTTCTTCATTAAAGGTTTGGTGAACTCTCCAGAGAAAACATCTCGCCTGGAGTTTTGTGGGAAGGTTTCTAAGTGTCAAATCAATTTATTTAAAAGATAATGGGATATTTAGGTTATGTATTTCTTCCTGAGTAAACTTTGGTAATTTGTGTCTTTGGGGGAATTGGTCCATTTACTCTGTGTTGTCAAGTTTGGGGGCAGAGACTTGTTTGTAGGACTCTCTTGTCGTTCTTTTGTTGTCTGTGAGGTCTGTGATGATTTCTCCTTTTTCATCCTTAACATTGGTCATTTGGGTCTTCCCTCTTTTTTCTTTGGTCAGTGTGGCTAGGACTTTTTCAACGTTATTGATCTTTTTTGAAGAACTAGCTTTTGCTTTCATTGATTTTTCCCTATTGTTTTTCTGCTTTCAATTTTATTTATTTCTACTCTTTTCTTCATTTCCTTTTTCTGCTTTGGGTTTAATTGCTCTTCTTTTCCTGGATTTCTTAACGTGGAAACTTAATTACTGACTTGAGACTTTTATTCTTTTCTAATATAAACATTTATTTTTTAAAAAAGATGACCGGTAAGGGGATTTTAACCCTTGACTTGGTGTTGTCAGCACCACGCTCACCCAGTGAGCAAACCAGCCATCCCTGTATGGGATCCGAACCCGGGGCCTTGGTGTTATCAGCACCGCACTCTCCCGAGTGAGCCACAGGCCGGCCCTAATATAAACATTTAATGCTATAAACTTCCTTCTAAGTACTGCTTTAGTGGCATCTCAAAATTTTTGAAACATTGTATTCTAATTTAGTTCAAAATATTTTATATCTGTTGAGACTCCCTCTTTTTAAAATTTATTCATTTATTTTTAGCAATGTTTAATAACTTTACATTTTTATGGGGTACCATTTTATGTTTCAATACATTCATATAATGTGTAATAATCAGATTAAGGTAATTGGCATATCCATCACCTCAGATTTATGATTTCTTTGTGGTGAGAACATTCGAGACTTCCTCTTTAACTTTTGAGTTATTTAGAAATGTGTTATTTAGTTTTCAAATGTTTGGGGATTTTCCAGACATCATTTTGTTACCTATTTTTAATTTAATTCTGTTCTGTTTAGAGACCATACTTTTATGATTTAAATTCTTTAAATGTGCTAAGATTGTTTCATGGTTCGGGATAATGGTCTGTATCAGGGAACGTTATACGCACTCTTGAGCAGAACACGTCATGCTCTGATGGCTGGGTATATTCATCTACAAAGGCCAATTTGGTTGATAGTGCTGTATTATTTAGTTCTAAATGTTTCATTGGTCGTTTTAATATAGTTTCTTTCTCTCCTGTAAGAACTTTTATCCATTCCTTTCAAGAGGGTTACCTTTACCTCAAGGAGCATGGTTGTAATGCCTGGTTTAAAGTCTCTGTCTGCTAATGTCACCTGCTGGGTCATCTCAAGGGTGGCATATTTCAATTGTCTTTTTCTTGAGAGTTAGTCCTGTTTTCCTGGTTCTTTCTGTGTTAAGTAATTTTGGATTACTTGCTGAACATTTTGAATTCTGTTGTGGTACTTTGGGTTGTGTTAAAATCCTCTGGAGGATGTTGGTGTTTTTCTTCTAGCAGGCAGTCAGCCCAGTAAGAGCTCCCTCTTCTGTCTCGCCATCTGTCGATGGTGGTTCTAATGCCAGTCCTGCTCTCAAATCCTCTGCTGGCCTGTTCAGCTTTTCCCTGTGCCCACACCATTCTGGGTTGTTCTCGTATCTTGGAGGTGGTTTATATCATTGCTCTGTTTTCATACTCAGAATCAGGGGTCTCCTTTCCAGCTCTCTCCTCTCTGAGACCTCCTCCCGCATTCTCCAGTTTCCAGAGGACCTTTTCTCAGTCCTCTGGTTAGGAAGCCAGAATATTCCATTTTCCCCTCTACTGACTTTCTGGATACACTTCTCTGTATGTGTTCCTGTAGTGTTGCTCCAGGACTGTCAATATGCATCCCTAGCAAGCGGGATCTGGCAAGAGCTGGCATCATGCCATTGGCACCTGACACTTTCCACTTCTCACGGTTCACCTTGAGGTCTGTTTTGATCAACTCCTTTTTTCTTGTCAGTGGGCCACTATTTCTTTGCATATCTAGTACTTTCTATTTGTACTGGACATTGTAGATGGCCCATTAAAGAGACTGGATTCTGTTGTCTTCCATTGAAGAGTGTTGATTCTTGTTTTAGCCAGCAGTTCAGTTGCAGACTGATCGTCTTAAACCTGTGTATGCTCAGTTTAATGATTTGTTAAGTGCAGATCTATGGAAAGCCCAAGGTGTTTCCCAATCCCTTCTCACCTGGAAGGACTCAACACATAAACTCAGTGTTGGGAAAATAGAATAGTTTGGTCAGGGCCCTTGCCTTGAGTCCAGTTGGGTGTGTTTTAGCACATCCTTTGTAAGCAAATTGAGTGCGTGCGTGCGTGTGTGCATGCGTGCGTGTGTGCGTGCGTGTGTGTGTGTGTGGAGTTAGTGCACATGCGTGCCAATGTATCTTTTTAGGTTTGTTGCTATTCTTGTGTTTCTTAGAGGGGGGTGGTTTAGTGAAGCAGGTGGATGGGCATCTGCCTCAGGCGTCCACCCTGCATGGCCACGCTTTCCAACCTATGACTCCAAGGACCTTTTGGCCAGTTACCTAGCTCATAGACCTGCGTGTAAGGGGTATGATGACCCAGCCTGGAGTATGAAGTGTTTGTGACCCAGTCTGTGAATGGGCTTGAGGGGTCTGGGAGCTCCAGACCCAGCCATAGCTCTGCAATTGGCGATGTCAACAGGACTTCAGACATTAGCCGTAGCTCCACACTCGGTCTCCTCTGTGGATTTTTAGGCTTAGTTAGGGGGGATCTGCTGTGGGCCCTGCTCTAGGGCATGGTCCTTACTCCTGAGGTGGAGACTTTCTGGCATCTCTGCTGAATGCTCTGTGTTGAGGAGACATCTCCTGTCTAGCTCTGCCAAATGCCACCTGCCTTCTGATAAGCCCTTCTTGATATTGGTCTGTGCTTATCACCTGGCCACCCCAGAACCCCTAGGAAAGCCCCTCGTAGGCTTCTGAGGATGCCCACCATGCAGGTCTCCCTCTCTAACTACATGCTTTGCAGATTAAAGACACTGCAGCCCAGTCTGTGATCTCTGACCCCTCAGCTTGAGTAGCTATGTTCTGCCCAGACCCCAGCTCCTTATGTTGTCATGAGGAAAATGTCCCCAAGCTGAGACGTGGCTGATCTGGGCTCACCTGGTGGGTTTCCCTGCTCTCGGGCACTATAGTCTTGGGTTTGTCTAGTGTGTGAAGACAATTGCCTGATACACTGTGTACAGTTTTATGGCTGGTGGTGACAGGAGAGCCAGCCCAGTGCCCCAAGTGAAAGTCATCTGTAGATTTTAAACACTGCCTACTTTCAAAAATATCTGAAGCAGCTATGATGAAAGGTTTGGCTCCAAGGAATTATGAAAACAATGTTTCAAAAGAATGCATAACAAAGAAACATAGTTATACTAGAAACATAAAGTTGAGGACAGCCACTGTGTTTGAGTAAATCTTACATTGAGGCTTATGAAAAAGAGCAACATTATTTGGACTTAAACACTGTCCTCTGTTGTCTGTTAAAAGGTGAATTTCTTGTAAATTTCAGTAACTCTCCTTTGGCATATTTAAAGGTTAAGAGCATTCTTCAGAGAGTTTTGTGCTCTTATAACTCAAAAACAGTCTTTTTATTTAAAAAACATACTTCCAGCCTCTCGAAGTGCAGAGAGCACTGGAGCAGTTTAGGAATAATTCCTCTTTAGGAATTGTTGGGTTGTAACAGAGCAAGCAATGGGATGCTGTTGTCGGAGTATAATTTCCTGGTTGTTTGGCAGGATCCCGAAGCCCCAGCTCCCGAGGGTGAGGTAGAGACCAAACATGTGTCTGGATCCTGTCATTTAGAGCCGAGCCTCAGCCATCCAGGACATGGCGGTCTGTAGCCAAGTCAAAGTTCACGTGTCTGTAAATTCGTCTGCTTCAGGCTGTGTGCCCAACAGGATGTCCACAGTAGGAAGTGCTGTTGGGTCACTATTTATCGCCTGCAGATGAGGGAGCAGCCATCACATCTGGGCTGACCAGATGCCCCATGATCCCCCAACCCGGTGCTCCTGCTGCTCCTATATCCGCTGGCCCCTCCTGGGCACCCTTAAAGGGCAGAAGCAGCAGGCAGAGGGCAGGGTTCTTTCCATCCAGGGACCCCTCTTGGACACGGTGTCCTAAAGCTCCCCTTTCTGGACTGTCCTCAGTGCAAGGAGCTCCAAAACACTGCCCCAGTACTTTCCCTCTTCCAGTGATGAGCCTGGGGGAGGCAGGGCCAGGCTGGGGATACCCTCTTGGATCTCTTTGAGGCCAGCTTCGGATGAACATGCTCGAGCCCACTGGGTGGTTTTTAGGTGGTCTTCCTGAGACTGCAGATCAGGAGAGGGGCGCCAGCATCCTGGGGAGGGGGTGAGTAACAAAAGGACAGGCGGGAGAGCCCCATGAGTAAGGCACCAGCAGCTCTGTGTCTGCGTGGCTGTGGCCGGGCTTGTAGGAGGCAGGGAAGTGGAGTGGCCATCCCCAGAGGCCTCTCTGTCCCCATAGGCCTGACACAAGGTTGAGGTCCCAGATTCTGCCTATCTCTGAAGCCTGTTTTGCCGAGGTAGACTGTCCTCTTAGGGGACCTGAGCCATCACCCGGGGACATCTGCTAGGCTCAGGGCTGGACAGAGAGCCTCTATGCCCTCAGGGTCCAAACAGTTGGGGACAAACACCAGACAGCCATTCAGATGCTGGTCTGGGGTCAGGAAGTGCATCCCAAGCCGAGGGGAGCATTTCTGGAGCAGCGAGGTGCCTCTGAGACCCCAGCTTGTCAGACTCCCCCACAGACTAGAAGCGCGTAATTGCAGGGCACTTAGACAAGGTTAGCACTGTTAACTTCCTGCAGTTAATTTTCCTGACAGCTTGTTTAAAGGAGCCCATCTAATGTATTAAAAATACCTACATTAGTGTCAGATCAGCCAGAAGACGCTCAGAAAGCTTCCGGCTAAAACCACCAGTGGCGGATATTCCTGGTTTGAAAAGCGCTAACCCCAGCACCTTTTGTGAGTCTGCCTGTCACCAAGGGCCTTGGAAACCTCTGAGGGTCTCATAAGCACACATACCAGTCTTCTGGGGCTACCATAACAGAATGCCCCTCACTGGGCAGCTCAAAACAACAGAAATTTATCCTCTCCCGGTTCTGGAGGCCAGAAGTCTAAAATCAAGGTGTTGCAGGGCTGCTCCCTCCAGGTGCTCTGGAGAGGGTCCTTCCCACCTCTTCAAGCTCCTGGGCTACCATAACAGAATGCCCCTCACTGGGCAGCTCAAAACAACAGAAATTTATCCTCTCCCAGTTCTGGAGGCCAGAAGTCTAAAATCAAGGTGTTGCAGGGCTGCTCCCTCCAGGTGCTCTGGAGAGGGTCCTTCCCACCTCTTCAAGCTCCTAGTGGTTCCAGGTGTCTCTTGGCTGGTGGCCACATTTGTCCAGCTTCTGCCTCTGTGAGTCTGTGTCCTCTGCCTTCATCTTCTAAGGATGCTTGTCATTAGATTTGGGACCCACCCCAACCCAGGATGATCCCATCTCGTAATCCATAATTATATCTACAAAGACACTTTTCCCAAAAAGCTCACACTCACAGTTTCCAGAGGATATATCTTTTGGGGGCTACCAGTCACCCCACTGCACTACACTTCAGGGGAGGGATAGAGCCACCTCTCCCCGGCACATGGGAACTTGCTGCCAGTGCTGCTTGCC
>NW_007734785.1:86835-87547 GCF_000696425.1 Galeopterus variegatus
GCTCTTGAGGGTTCCAGAAGATTAACCCCTTCAGGGTCTCTCACTGCTTGGAAGAAATGGGTTTTGAGTAAACCTTTTGTGGCTCCATCACCCAAGGGAAGAGAGGTGACAAATCCATGGGAGGCAAAGCAACAGGCTAGATAGCAGGGAGGGATTTCTGAGGCTGGGGAAGGGATGGACTGTGGGTCCCCTAGATGCTCCCAGCATCGAGCTTTGATCCAGTAGGAGGGAGACTCAGGATCCTCAGTTGATGCTCTCCCCGTCTCTGCTGCCCCACCCCCATCTTGCTCAGCCGGGCCGGGGGTGTCCCCCTCCACAAAGCCACCATTCCCCAGCCGTGGCAGGTGCCTCTCCTGTCTCCCATGTGCAGCCGCTCCCACCCCTTCCAGGAGCAGCGATGGCAGAGCTGGCAGGGACAGCTGTGGCTCCCAGCCTCCCGAAGCTCACCCAGTGGGTGAGAAATGGACAACCCGCCACACAAGTGACTACACCAGCTTTGCCGCTGCGGATTTTTACTGATCAGTGTCTAAAAGTGGCAGAAAGCTCATTTCTCAATATCCCCCGGCAGAGCTGCTTCAACTTCAGCAAAAAATGAAGCCACTTGTGGTTTTCATTGCCCACCGGTCCCTGGGCCCAATTTCCACAGGGCCGGGCCAGTGCTCTGTGGAAGAGACGTGTGCACAGCTGAAGCTTGCCTGTGTGTGAGTCACGC
>NW_007734786.1:0-2193 GCF_000696425.1 Galeopterus variegatus
TGCTGATAACACCAAGGCCACGGGTTCGGATTCCATATAGGGATGGCTGGTTGGCTCACCATCTGGGCGTGGTGCTGACAACACCAAGCCGAGGGTTGAGATCCCCTTACCGGTCATCTTTAAAAAAAAAAAAAATCTCTGTAACAAAAATACCATAGGATCTGACAGATACTACCTCAGTGACCAAGTTTAACATTACCAGTCAACTGTCACAAGGTTAGCATCACCTGTGATACATCCTGTTGATGTCAGGCACCCCTCGATAAGATGTAGCAAGTGATGAGAAGGGAACTCCACCTCTGTGGTTTTCCCCCCAAAACCACAACCCCAGTTTAATTATAAGATATCATCAGACAAATCCAAACTGAGGGACATTCTACAAAATACCTGACCAGTATTCCCCAAAAAGTGTCAAGGCCATGAAAAACAAGAGAAGACTGGGAATGTCACAGCCAAGAGAGACCTAACGAGGCCTGAGAACTAAAGGCAATGTAGTACCCTGGATTGGATTCTGCAACAGGACAAGCACATTAATGAAAAAACTGATGAAATTCCAATAATGTCTGTAGGCTAGTTCATACTAATGTACCAACATTCATTTCTTACTTTTGGCAAATGCACCNGTCGCCATCTTGACTAGAAAGACACTTTTTACTGATTCCCACACAAACTTTTCCAAGTAAGTAAACCCAATGTACCAAGAATTTTGACAATACTGAAAGAAGAGATGCCAATGGTATAAACTGACATAATTAGTCATAAAATAATGTCTTTTGAAAGTTCCTGAAAGGTATGGTTAATTTTATATGTCCATTTGGCTAGGTTATTATACCAATTTTTGGTCAAACACCAGTCTAGACATTGCTGTGAATTTTTTTTCAAAGATTTCATTAACATTTAAATCAGTAAACTTTGAGTAAAGTAGTGTACCCTCCATAATGTCCATGGACCTCATCTGATCAGCTGAAGGTCTTGAGAGAAAAAACAGAGGTCCCCAAAGAAGAACCTTTGGACTCAAGACTGCAACATCTTCCCTGGGCTGCCAGACTGCGGCCCAGCTCTGCCAACTTCAGGTTTCCCAGCCTCCACAATAGTGTGAACCAATTCCTTAAAATAAATCTCTCTCTCCCTCCACTCTTTATACATATGTATATACATCCTGTTGGTTCTGTTTCTCTGAAGAATTCTGACTAATACGGCAGATAGTCATAAGTAAGAATACAACAATATGATATAGAGATGCTACAAATAGTAGTTTTGACAAATAGGAAAACTTTTTTTTTTGGTGGCTAGGTACAGTACAGGGATCAAATCCTGGACCTTGGGGTTATCAGTGCCATGCTCTAACCAGCTGAAGAAATTGGCCCGCCCCTTGAAATGACATTCTTTAATGACTACATCTTTGAGTCATTGAAGGCAAATCAAAATGGCTGTCTGACCTCAGCCCCACATCGCTCCAGCCCCCACGGCTGGGGCTTCAGCCTCCACTAATAGGCTCGGCTAGGTCCCAGCCTTAAGGCCTCACCAAGCCAAAGGCAAGAGAAACATAAGCACTGCCATGGCTCAGCAGCTCAGTTATTCTTTCTGCCAGTCCCACCCTGTCCCTGTCCAGTCCTCGTGACTAGTTTCACAGAATAGAGAGAAATTCTAAGTGAAGTCGTTCTCTTCCCCAAATTAGTGTGAAAGATACTCCCTGTTGGCCCAGTTAGCCTCTATTCCCAGACTTTTCCCCCAGTTACAGAGGTTGCAAAGCCAAGTGCTAGTTTTTCCAACTTCCTTTGTCCCTTGTGGTAACCGTGTGACATAGTCCTGGACAATGAAACATAATTTGGAAGTCTGCTGTTGCCAGTGGGGGGAGGAGGGATCTGGGAAAGCTTTTGATTTCTTGCTGCTCTGCCTCCCAGTGTCTTGCCTTGAATTTAGATGTTATGTCTGAAGACAGAGATGCTCTCTTGAAAACGTCAAACAAGGAGGAAGAACCACATGCCAAGGAGGGCAAAATGGAAAAATAAAAACAGCCTTGAAATTATAGTCACATTTTTTATGTGTTAGTAACATTATGGCTATTTCTCTAGGAGTACTTATTTTTTAGTAATCCACATTGAAATACTTATAAATTAAATGTGATGTCCAGAACTTGCTTCAAAATAGCCCAGTGGGGGCTGGTGGGAAAGTAGGTGGAGGTATAGATCA
>NW_007734786.1:4073-5316 GCF_000696425.1 Galeopterus variegatus
TTAAAACCCACAGCTGGGAACCATGGCATTAAGAACCTCATTGGAATTGGGGCCAGTCCCCGACCCCCAGTGCTGGCCAGCGGTGTCATTTCAGCAGAAATGTGTGACCAGACCCTAACCTTACTCCCATCCCCTAGTTTACATAAGTGGAAGACAGGAAGGAAGAAGGAAGAAGTTGTCTCTCTGGGAACCTGCCTAAAGCAAACAAATAGGAGATCCTTTAGTAAGTGGTGGTGACACAAGGTCAACACAAAAACAACAGCTTTCTTTTCAACTTCAATTCATCAACTGTAATGAATTAGTAAATATAATGAAAAAAGAATCTCATTTAATAGCAACAAATACTACAAAATTCCTAGACTAATAAAAATGTGCAAGGTAAATATGAATAAAACTCTAAAACTTTACAGGACATAAAAGAAGACTTGAATAAATGAAAAAAAGCATTATCATGTTCCTGGATATAAAGATGGTACATTGTAAAGATGTCAGTTCTTCCTAAATCAATCTATACGTCAAATATATTCCCAATCAAAGTTCCAATGTAAAACCTAAATCTCATAAATGATACAAAAATTAGCTCAAAATGGACCATCTATCTTAATGTGAAATAAAACTGTAACACATTTACAAGATAACAGAAGAGGAAATCTTCAGGATCAAAGAGTTCCTAGATATGACACCAAAAATCACAGTCCACCAAAGAAAATTTCATAAATTGGACTTTATCAAAATTTAAAACTTTTCTCTGAGAAAGACACTGTTAAGAGAATAAAACAACAAGCTAGAACTGGGAAAACGTATTTGCAAATCACATATCCAACAAACAGGACCAGCTACGTAACTTAGTGGACCCAGTACAAAATAAAAATATGGGACCCTTGTTGAAAACTATTAAGGATTTCAAGATGTGACAGCAGAACATCAAACAAAGCATGAGGTCCTCCTGAGCTTGGGGCCCTATGAGACTGCACAAGTCACAGTCCCATGAAGATGTCACTGTCAACAAAGGATTTGTATCCAGAATACATAAAGAGCTCTCAAAACTCAATAGTAATAAAACAAATGACCCTTTTAAAAAGGGCAAAGAATTTGAACAAGCACTTTACCAAGAAGGATATAAGGATGGCAAATAAGCACATGAAAAGATGTTCAACATCATTAGCCCTTAGAAAAATGCATATTGGGCCGGCCCGGTGGCGCACTGGATAGTGTGCCGCTTGGGAAGCGCGGCGGCGCTCCC
>NW_007734786.1:5807-11978 GCF_000696425.1 Galeopterus variegatus
CCCTTGTTGAAAACTATTAAGGATTTCAAGATGTGACAGCAGAACATCAAACAAAGCATGAGGTCCTCCTGAGCTTGGGGCCCTATGAGACTGCACAAGTCACAGTCCCATGAAGATGTCACTGTCAACAAAGGATTTGTATCCAGAATACATAAAGAGCTCTCAAAACTCAATAGTAATAAAACAAATGACCCTTTTAAAAAGGGCAAAGAATTTCAACAAGCACTTTACCAAGAAGGATATAAGGATGGTAAATAAGCACATGAAAAGATGTTCAACATCATTAGCCCTTAGAAAAATGCATATTAAAGCTACAATGAGATACTACTCCATTCTGATCTGATCAGAATGACTAAAGTGAAAAAATACTCACAATATCAAGTGCTGATGAGGATACGGAGGAGCTGGAACTCTCACACTTCTGGCAGGACAGAAAAATGGTATAAGCACTCTGGAAAATACTTTGGCAGTTTCCTACAAAGTTAAACTTACACTTACTATCTTACCATACAACCCAGCAATTCCACTCCTTGGTATTTGCCGAAGATAAATAGAAACTTATGTTCACACAAAAACCTGTACATGAATGTTTAGGACAGCTCTATTGATAATGGCCCAAGCTGAAAACAACCTAAATGTCCTTCAGCAGGGCAGAATGGATAAAGTGTGGTACATTCACACAATGGAATACTACTCAAAAATAAACAAGGAACAAACAGCTGGTACAGTCAAGAACTTGGATGAATCTCAAGAGCATGACACTGATTGAAACAACAGTCTCAAAAGGTTACACACTGCATGATTCCATTTATATGACATTCTCAAGGAGACAAAACTGTAGTGACATAGAATAGACAGTGCTTCCCAGGGATCAGGATTGGGAGGAAGATATAACAGTATAAGGGTTGTGGCACATGGGAGTTTTTTGAGATGATGAAACTGTCCTGTATCCTGATGGTGCTGATGTTTACACACATCTATACATATACCAAAACTCTTAGAACTGTATATCCCCCCAGAAGTCAATTTTACTACATGCTAAGTTTTTAAAGTTTCCAATATAATTTTTAAGTAAAACTTGACAAGTTAATACTAAAGTTCAGCCAAAAGAGAAATTGTATAAGCACAATGAAAATATTTTTTTACAAAGAACAGTGTTTGAAGACCTGTCCTACCAGCTTTGAAAACATTCTATAAGGTTATCATAACTGGAAAGCATGGCATTGGTATAGGTAAATTGATCTGTAGACAGACAAATAAATCAGTGAGAATCAGAAGCGGGTATACATGCAAATTTAGCTTATGATAAAATTAACATTTTAGACCAATGGGAAAAAGACGGACTATTCAATACATGGTTGGGGACTAATGGATCTAATGGATATACATATTTTGAAGGCAAAGGTAAATTTGTACATCACATTATGTATAAAAACAAATTTTAGCTGCATTAAAGAACTGATTGTATAAAAAATTATAAAAGCATCCTTCAGAAATATGTACATGTGTGTGTGCACAAGAATGTGTATATAAGAATGTTTGCTGGAGCATTGTTTGTAATAGAAAAGAGAGAGAGGAAGAAGAAAGGGAAAAAAAGGAATGTCTATCAGAAGTTGAATAATATACATTCATATCATGGAACGGGTATATCGATATATGTTCTGACATGAAAAGAGTTTTTAAATGTAGCTCAAAGTATGGAATGATTTATTAAAAAAATTTTGTAAGGTGCCAGCTCGTGGCTCACTTGGGAGAGCGTGGTGCTGACAACTCCAAGTCAAGGGTTAAGATCCCCTTACTGGTCATCTTTACAAAAAAAAAAAAAATTTTTTTTGTATGTGTGTATTAAAACTGCATACAAATTGATCTGTAGGGCTGTGCTCCAAACTCCTAACAGTGGGATGGAGGGGAAGAGAGAACATTCACTTTATAACTCTCTATACTTATACACTTAATTTTTAAAAGTTTATCATGATATATAGTAATGTGTTATTTATTGTAAAAAAAAAAACAAAAAACAATTAACTTTGCCACCATGTAATCGACATGAGGAAAAAGGTCTGAAAAAGAGCCATGGGAGACTGGAGAAAGGCTTAATCAAGTGTGTGAGAGTCTGTCACAAGAGAAGGAACATTTGTGCTAGGTCACTGCCAGATCCCTCCTGGCCAGCAGGGCTTTTTGCTTAGGCCAGATCTGTCCTTTGCCATCCGAGGCCCCAGTTCCCCTGTAAGAAGTAGTTGTGGAGGAATAAGGGGATTCTTCTAGCTAAGATCCAGGGTTAGTAAGTGTTTACCCATGTGCATTTTCCAATACTTTATATAAGAAAAAGCAAAGGAAAAAAAAAATGAAAAGCAAGGCAGTGTTAAACTGAAAAGAATAGTCTATCTCGTGCTCTTAAATATGATGGCCAGTCATATTCAATGTTACTGAGCTTAGAGAGTACATAACTAATGACTAGGTCCACTGAAAAGCTTTGAAAACCATTTCCTGTGGGATATTTATTTATTTATTTGTTTATTGGCAACTGGCCAGTACAGGGATCTGAACCCTTGACCTTGGTTTTATCAACACTGTGCTCTAACCAACTGAGTTAACCATCCGGGCCCTCCCGTGAGATTTATAAAAGCAAGCCATTAAAGAACATCAGGAGTAATAACCTACATACATATGTACATATATAGTCATACATATATAGTGTTATACTGCTATATGTATGCTGTTCTACATACATATGTATATGTTTGTGAGTGTGTGTGTATATACACACACTATATATACTACAAAAAATATGAAGAGTGTTTTTTCGTTTACAAAACCCTCTATACCAAGCTTTTTATTTGATCATTAAAGCAGGACAGGTGTTATTATCCTGAACTTACATACAGGGCACTAGAAGCTTGGAGAGTTTCATGATTTGACACCAGTTCTCTCATCAGTCTCATGACTGTCCCAGATGGGTGCCTGGGCATCTCACCACCAGAAGACACACGTCACAGAACACACAAGAGAGAACTTTGCAGCTTCTTTAGAAAAACACATAGAAAGGACCATCTCATCTCAGCAATGGAAAGTTTTTAAAAACATAGCTCTACTTTCAAAAGGAGAGAAGAGAACTAAGGCCACCAGAGGTGGGAAAGGGGGGGGGGAGGTTAACAAAATTGGTAAAGGGCCACGAAAAGTGATTACCTTGAGTAATGTTGAATATGCTAATTATACTGATTGGAGCATCACATATGGCACACAGGTATTGATATTCAACACGGTACCCCACAGATGTGGACAATTATGTTTCAATAAAAATAAATAAATAAAATAAATTTTAAAAAGAAAAACATGATTCTAAAAATATTTATTTAGTGATTATGTAACCATAACACATATATTTACACACACACATAAAACCTCCTTTTGTTAGAATTATCGATGCCTCAAATAATAAAAATAGAATTTAAAATTATTTTAACAGAAAAAACAACACTTTTAAGGTAAATCAAGTCCTGCTTTGTGTTTTAAAGTTATTCTAACTACTTTCATTCTATTTGTGAAACACATTGCTATGAGAAAATTTCTTCAACTCTGCTCCTAATTTTAGATGTCCTTTAATATTGCTTGGGTAAATTGGAGCTATATTTGGAAATCACGGTAAGCTACTTATCACAAGGTTGTTGCGTAGAATCATCTTCTTACTACAAACATGGTTTATCACTGAAAGTGAGCTAATATAGCTTTTTATAAACAATAAGAAAAAAAATTTTTATGTAACATATGTAGTTGCTTTTATAAAAATGTTTGTTGCTTCAAGGTTGTAAGTCAACACTACTTGGAATACATTTTTCAGTATTACAGGAGATATTTTTGCTCATCTTAACAGAGACTTAGAAATTAAAACTTCAGGTGAGACAATACAGAGTCATTGTTCATTTGTCTTAAATCTTATGTAACTATGTGCTAATCTCTTACTTTTCTTGCAACCTGATGCGATAGTCCCCTGAAGACTCATTCCCTCGATGTGCCTGAGTCAGCAACCCCTCATCTCTTCAAGTTTCTTTTTAAATTGCCAACCAGACCTTCTTGCAGTCTGAACTTACTCTTCCTATGTAATTGTAATTTTGTACCTGTTGGCCAGCCTCTCCCTGTTTACTCCCCACCACCCTCTGCCCTTCCCTCCCCAGTCTCTGGCAACCCCTCTTCTATTATCTGACTCTGTAATGTCAACTATTTTTTTCTTCTTAGATTCCACATATGAGTGAGGTCATGTGGTATTTATTTTTCTGTGCCTGGCTTACTTCCCTTAACATAATGACCTCCAAGTCCATTCATGTTGCTGCAAATGACAGGATTCATTCTTTTTCATGGCTGAATGGTATTCCATTGTGTATGTATACCAAACATCATGGGTGAGAAGGAGACCATGCAAGACCTGAACGACCGCTGGGCCTCCTACTTGGACAGAATGAGGAGCCTGGAGAGTGAAAATCGGAAGCTGGGTAGCAAAATCCAGGAACACCTGGAGAAGAAGGGGCCCAGGTCAGAGACTAGGGGAATTACTTCAAGACCATCGAGGACCTGAGGGCTCAGATCTTTGCAAATTACGTGGACAATGCCTGCATCTTTCTGCAGATTGACAATGCCCATCTTGCTGCAGATGACTTTAAAGTCAAGTATGAGACAGAGCTGGCCATGCACCAGTCTGTAGAGAGTGATATCCATGGGCTCTGCAAGGTCACTGACAACACCAGTGTCACCTGGCTGCAGCTAGAGACAGAGATTGAGGCTCTCAAGGAGGAGCTGCTCTTCATGAAGAAGAGCCATGAGGAGGAAGTAAAAGGCCTACAAGCCCAGATTGCCAACTCTGGGTTGACCGTCGAAGTAGATGCCCCCAATCTCAAGACCTCAGCAAGATCATGGCAGACATCCAGACCCAGTATGACCAACTGGCTCAGAAGAACCAAGAGGAACTGGACAAGTACTGGATGATGCTGATTGAGGGGAGCACCACAGTGATCACCTCTCAGTCTGCCGAGATTAGAGCTGCTGAGATGAAGCTTATGGAGCTGAGGTGTACAGTCCAGTCCTTGGAGATCAAGCTGGACTCAATGAGAAATCTGAAGGCCAGTTTGGAGAACAGTCTGATGGAGGTGAAGACCCACTATGCCATGCAGATAGAGCAGCTCAACGGGGTCCTGCTGCACTTGGAGTGAGAGCTGGCACAGACCTGGGCAGAGGGACAGCGCCAGGCCTGGGAGTACAAAGCCCTGCTGAACATCAAGGTCAAACTGGAGGCTGAGATTGTCACCTACCACCGCCTGCTGGAAGACGGGGAGGACTTCAGTCTCACTGACGCCCTGGACAGCAGCAACTCGATGCAAACCATTCAAAAGACCACCGCCCGCAGGATGGTGGATGACAAAGTGGCATCTGAGGCCAGTGACACCAAAGTTCTGAGGCATTGAGGCAACAGAAGCAGGGTACCCTTCAGGGAGCAGAAAGTCAATAAAAGATCAGAGGTCACTGGACATCAAATAAATAAATTAATTATTATTTTTTATTATTATTTTTTTCCAGATCTGTCAGAAAGGTTTATTTTCTTACTTTTTTTTTTCTTTAAATTTTTATTTTGTCGATATACAATGTGGTTGATTATTATGGCCCATTATCAAAACCTCCCTCCCTCCTCCCTCTCCTCCCTCCCACCCAACAATGTCCTTTCTGTTTGCTTGTCATATCAACTTCAAGGAATTGTAGTTGTTATATCTTCTTCCCCCCCCCCCCGTTTTTTTTTGTGTGTGTGTGAATTTATTTGTTTATTTTTAGCTCTCACCAATAAGTGAGAACATGTGGTATTTCTCTTTCTGTGCCTGACTCGTTTCACTTAATATAATTCTCTCAAGGACCATCCATGTTGTTGCAAATGGCAGTATTTCATTCGTTTTTATAGCTGAGTAGTATTCCATTGTGTAGATATACCACATTTTCCATATCCACTCATCCGATGATGGACATTTGGGCTGGTTCCAACTCTTGGCTATTGTAAAGAGTGCTGCAATGAACATTGGGGAACAGGTATACCTTCGACTTGATGATTTCCATTCCTCTGGGTATATTCCCAGCAGTGGGATAGCTGGGTCATATGGTAGATCTATCTGCAATTGTTTGAGGAACCTCCATACC
>NW_007734786.1:12639-15878 GCF_000696425.1 Galeopterus variegatus
GCAACGGATCGCAACCCTCAGTGTTGCCCCCGTACCGGACCGGGGACCGGCAACGGGATAGCAACCCTCGGTGTTGCTCCCGCGCCTCGCTCAGCCAGTGAGCGGGAACCGGTCTGTATGTGGGATCCGAACCCTCGGGCGGGAGTTCCGCTGCGCTTCCCAAGCGGCGCACTATCCAGTGCGCCACCGGGCCGGCCCTTCTCAGTGTAGTTTTGATTTGCATTTCCCGGATGCTGAGTGATGTTGAGCATTTTTTCATAAATTAATTAATTAAATAAAAAAATAAACTGCCAACCAATATCTGCAGTTCCCATCTTCAAGTTCTCATTTCTAGCTAGGGATGAATTAAAGATGACAAGGCTTCAAATGCAGTTTCCATAACAGCTAACACTCCCTGTGCATATGCTCTGTGTCCTTCAGTCATCACACTAAAGGAGGTGGCAACATAAATTGTCAAAAGTTAAGCAACATGGTCAAGACCACATAGCAGTAAATTTCAGAACCAAGACCTGAATGCTGCAGATCCATGTGAAGACACAGCTTTGTTCTTCATCAGAGAACATGAAAATGAAGACCTGTGTGTGGTATCTAATATTTGAAAAGTAGTGATTTGCCTGTTTAACTTTGCATTTTCTTCATCAGCGTTTTATTCAAGAAATATCTATTGTGTCCACTGTGCGCTGGGAATTACCCTCAATGCTGGTCAGATATGGTGGTCAAAGATCTCTTGGACTTACGTTATAGAGAGGTGAAAGGCGACAAAATCACCATCAAGCAAATAAGGAAAGAAAGAGAAATATTGGGTAAGGGCTTTGTAGAGTGCAAAGGAAGGTGAGGAGGAATTCTAATTATTTGTCTTTCTTGCTCTCGCTTCTCTGCTGGGTTGTGAGCTCCATGAGAGCAGGAGCACCTTTCAGTATTCCCTGTTCTGTCTTAACTATTTGCACGTTGTTTCGCCTTAAATCAATGCATCAGTGACACACTATTTAAAGAGCCAAGTACACTCTCTGCCAATCTGTTATCTGTAAATAAATCATGTTATCTGAATGTAAATCATGTGTTTTTTTGGAAAGTATAGTTCTTTGTAGCTTTAGTTTAGTCTACCTATATTGGAAAATGGAATGCAGAAGGATTTTCCTCCTTTATTCCATGAGGTACAAGAATTAATATCATCCTCGTTATAGTCAGGAAAATCAGAAAACCCTGGAGAGCTCAATGTGGCAAGTTCACCTTCTGACAGAAAAAAAAAAAAAAAACCCCACAAATTTTAATTTAGTCTGGTGAAGATATTTAGGTTTTTAAAGTCTGACCTTTGGGCTTATTTTTCAAAATTCTCTCACAAGCCAAATCACTAGCTGGAGCTATGAGATGAGCCACAAGTGCATCGTTTGTTAAACAATTAATGCCTCGAAATAAATGGCACCTTCAAAGGAAATATTCAGCTTTTGAAGGGCTTGTTGCATCTAATTCCTATAAAAGTCAGCAGATGCTGAGAAATATAGTTGCACAAATATGTGGGCCTCTTTCTTTTATTTGACAAATATTTCTGTGTACAGATCACGTGTCAAGCACTGAACAGGCACTGGAGATACAATGGTGAGCAAAATTCGACCATATCCTTGACTTAGTGAAATTTACCAAATAATTACTTTTTCCATACAGTTTTCTGAATTCTACTCCATATCTTCTGAGTTAGAATCCCTAGGGCAGTGATTCTCAAACTTCAGTGCATACCAAAATCACAGACTGCTGGGTCCAAACCCCGGGGTTTCTGATTCAGTAGGTCAGGGTTGGGGTTCAATAATTCACATTTCTAACAAATCTCCTGGTGCTGCTGATGCTGCTGGTCTGTGACCACACACCAAGAACTGCTGGCCTACAGCATAAAAGCTGAGCATCTGCAGGTGATTTTGGTGTGTGTCCACAGCTGAGAACCACTGACGTATCTGTCCCCATCACTGTACTGGTTGCAGTTAATGCAGGGAATCTCAAAATAATCACAAGTCCAGCTCCTGCTTCCAAGAAATCTACCTTGATATAGAAGAGATGAAACACAAAGTTGAAATTTACACTGTTGCGTGTTGTTATGTGGACACAATGGCTTCAGAAATGTGGAATCTCTGGGGGATTGGAATGGGTGAAGAAGTCTGCTGGGTCTTGAAAAGTGAAAAATCTTTGAACACACAGTAGTGGGAAAATAGGAAGTTATTCAGGGAAAATTAACCTGGGGTCCCTTTCCTGCAAATATGGTGTGGGCAACAAACCCAAGTACTAGTAGCAGTAACTGTGTCTTTGCTACTGTATCAGTCAGGTTCTCCACAGAAACAGAACCAATAGAATATAGACACAGATATTGATATTAATATTGATAATATAATAAGATACTTATTATGAAGGATTGTCTCATGGGATAATGCAGGCTGAGAAGTCCCACAATCTGCTTTCTGTAAACTGAAGAACCAGGAAAGCTGGTAGTGCGGTTCCAGTCCAAGCCTGAAGGCTTGAAAACAGGAGCACTGATGTCTGACAGCAAGCACAAGATGTCTCATACAAATGGCCAGTGGGCACATGAGAAAATGCTCAACATTACCAATCATCAGGGAAATGCAAATCAGAACAACAATGAGATATCATCTCTCGCTCTAGTTAGAATGGCTGTTATCGGGGCCGGCCCGGTGGCGCACTGCTACAGTGCGCCGCTTGGGAGCGTGGCGGCGCTCCCGCCGAGGGTTCGGATCCCACATACAGACTGGCTGCTCACTGGCTGAGCAAGGTGTGGGCGCAACACCGAGGGTTGCGATCCATTGCCAGTCATGAAAAAAGACAAAAAGGGAAAAGAAAAAAAAAAAAGAATGGCTGTTATCAAAAAGACAAAAGGAAACAAGTGTTGGCGAGGATGTGGAGAAAAGGGAATACTTGCATACTGTCAATGGGCATACAAATTACTACAGCCATTATAAAAAGCAGCATGGAGTTTCTTCAAAAAAATTAGAAATAGAACTACCATTTGATTTGGCAATTCTACTACTGGGTATATACCCAAAGGAAATGAAGTCAGTATGTTGAAGAGATATCTGCTCTCCCATGTTTATTGCAGCACAATTTACAATAGCCAAGATATGGAATCAACCTAAGTGTACAAGAACAGATGAAGGGATAAAAAAAGAAGTGGTATACGTACACAATGGAATACCATTCAGCCATGAAAAAGAATGAATCCTGTCATTTGCAGCAACATG